>NW_017728997.1:13694515-13699280 GCF_001723915.1 Gavialis gangeticus | reverse complement strand
TTCACCTGTTGCTACACACAGCCGTTCAGACATTTGGGCAAGCTGCTTACAGCCAGGTCTTCGGCAGTGTTGAGCATCAAGTCACTGCTCTCCGCTCCTGCTTTTATCACATTGAGCAGAGCACAGGGTGTTATGTTGCATTTAGAAAGGCAACAGATCCCTTCCAAGGGCTCCCCTTGGCTTTAATGGGCATAGGCTCAGGTTCTGTATTTTTCAGCCCTTCCTAGCTTTCTGGCAATGCTCTGGAAGGTAGCGTGGTCTAGTGATGCTGGGGAGATTTGGGTGAGGTCAGTGGCTAGGCTACTTGGGCAATGCCTCCACGGTAGATAACTGTCCCTGGCCTCATGCACACTGCACTGCCATGGAGAAGCTGGCTTCCACACCAGAGGCAACCTTGGTGTGGGCTGACTGGCACTGCTGGGTGCAGTGCCAATCCATTTGCTGACAATTAGCTCCACTTGGAACGATGCAGCTTGCCGCGGGGTGCAGTCACCAGGGAGGTAATAGCCCTATATAGGCGCAGTCCGACTGGTTTTACCAATGCCATGTTAAAGGACCTCGGCCAAAGCACTGATCCTATCTGTGACTCTGGGGGCATCTACACATTCACCAATGCACTTTGTTTTGCTAATGCACGTTACATTTAGTACTTCTATTGTGAAGTACTAGAAAAAGGCTCACTAGCCTATTTTAATGCACCTTAATGAAAGTGCACTTTTTTGGGGACACTTTACAAATGCATTTGAATGTGCATTAGCCTATTTTAATGCACATTAGACACGCCCTCTGTTTCCCCCTACAACTCTGTGGCGTCTTGTCTATTAGGATTGCCCAGCCTTTCCAGGATGGTCTCTTGCTACGTTTGTGCAGCAGGGTGAACACTAGGGTTTCAATTGCCATCTTTACTCTGATCTTGACTGTGAGCGTGAGATGGTGGGAGATCCACCTTTCCCACCTAAGCTGCCAGCTCTGAACCCTCTTAGTGCTCTTGGCCTGGAATTAGCCCTCAAGATCCAGCTTTAAAAGCAGGTTTTAGACATCTGCTCTGGAGAGCAGTACCTCTCTGCCCACCCTAAGCTTCATAAATTTGTCTTCTGCAAAGCCTCCTCCCCCGCCCCCAAGTGCTTCCTGGTGAGCCAGGTGGAAATTTTTACTTGATTTCCTCTCTGCATTTGAGCACGAAAGAGTTTAAAATGACCAAGAGAAAGTGAGTTCCCCAGTCCAAAATGCAACATCCTCTTGAAAGGACATCTTGGGGCTCTTTGAGATGGGCCGGGTTGTGTGGGGGACAAGCTAAACGTCCGCATTTGCTCTGCAAAGGGGAGTTTTGTGCACGCAGCACAATACTTCGGTGTGTTTACAAGGTAAACTGTTTCGCAGAGCAAACGGCTGCCTCACAATGTACACACGCAGCATATGCATGCTGCTGCCTTCTCGGACAGGTGCAAAGTCAGCTCGGTTTGAAAAGTTTCAACGATCCTCTGAAACTCCCTTAGTTTTTTCCTTCTGCTCCTCTGACATGAGGCACAGTAAATACCTCACTGGTTGGTTATTCCAGGCTTTGGGAAAGACCAAGCTCCTGGGGCAGGAAATGGTCTGATAAAATTGTTCGGCTCCATAAAGGCACTTTATCTTGTTTTGTTTTCTTTTTTCTTTCCCCAGTGCTTCTGGTATCTGACAAGGAGGGTGGAGGCCTTCCACATGAAAGGCCTACTAGAAGAAACAAAAGAGATTTGGGATCCAGTCCAAAGCCCACTGAAGTACAAAGGCAAGTCCCATTTATGGCAGTAGGCTGTGGACTAGGTTCTTTATGAATTATCATGGGCATTTAAATAATAAAGCCTTTAATGGGAAAGGACGCCCTGGCACACAAGACCCCTTGTGTCCAGCAAAAGGATATTGCTGCTCTGATGATGATGCATGTTTGTAAAGCCCCCAAAAGATCTGTCGTGGCTGTAATATTTGAATGGAGCCACCGGGAAGACAAAATAGGAGGAAATTAAACTGGATGGACAGTGAAGGAAAAGGTAGGGAATCCAAGTTTCTTCAGCAGAAGTTCACGTCCATCTTTCAGTTCAGGCTTATCGTGTTTTATGATTATCCTAGCTGCTTTGGTGTTTTCAGGACAATCGTCCTACAGCACCTGAGGGTGCAGATCTGACCCTTTCCTTTTACTGTTTTGTATACCCCGAGTCTTCTGGCATCAGTGGAACCAAGCAAAGGTCTTGGAATCACAAACCAGCTCTACTAAAGTACATGTGGGCTGAATTTTGCATCATGAATATTACATTAAGGGGTACATGTCAAAAGGGAGGGGATGGGGGAAGGGAGAGAATCGGACATACCCCAGAACATCTGCTTGTGGGTAAATTGAATCAGACTTTCCCCATACAGATATATGAAGTATCAAAGGTGCTTTTTTATGTAATTGTCAAATGGTTGCATGAATCTGCCAAAACACAGCTACAGAAATGCAAAGCAGAGATATCCGTGACACGCAAGCTTCCTAGGAGACGTAAGAGGTGAAAGCTTTATTTTGTTTTGACAGTTCATGCACTAAATATTTCTCAGTTTTTCCACTTTTACAACTGACTGTCAGCCCACCAGCCTACCGTGGTTTTATGCCATTTTGGCCAAACGAGTGTTTCCTGGTAGAAATGCACAAAGCAAAGCATGTTGCCTCGTGTTCAAAGCAAAGTGATTTCTACCCACAAGGCTCTCGCTTGTCCCTTTAGATGGCAAGGTCACAGGGGGCAAGGACTGTCTCCTCCTATGTTTTAGTACCAGGCCTACCTTGAAAAGGGCCCTGTCTCCAATGGGGATCTCTCAAAGTGCTGAAATATGGGTAGGAATAACAAACTCCAGGCAAGGCCTGAATGACAGTGTTATGTAGCATATGCTCCCATTCTCGTCATGATCAGTAAAAAGTGAAAAAATACATGTTGCTGTTGGTTGGCTACAATGGAAAAGAGCTTTATTATCGGGTGCACATATGATTTATTTGTTAAATGTATAATAAAGCACTTATCCTTTCTGCAGCCCATAGTCGCTCCTTTACTACAAGCAGAAAGGCTTAGACATTCCAGTAGTTAAATGATGCAATATCCAGGTGGATATTTAATGGAGCATGGCAAATCTGGAATGACACTGCAGACACCATAAATATCTTCACTTGCAAAGATAGAACAGAACCTTTTTTATGAAAAGCAGTCAGCAGCTTTCTTCATGTGTTTGCCATATTTTCATAGGGCTTTTTAATTTGTTTTCAAACGTCCCAGTGCTCTCAGTAACTTGAATTGTTTCATCACGCAGCACGTGAGACAGCAGCAGTGCTGTTTTGTAGAAAGCAAGAGCTTATTTTTAATCTCTTTCAGGCTCCAACAGAGCAAAACGTTTGTGTTTGATCATGTGATTAGTCCTGATTTTGTTCACTAGTGCTCTTTATGCTTAAAGTGTTGAGTGCATGTAAGTGCCCTGCAGGCCCCAATTATATGCCCATAAAAAATGCCTTGGTGAAGGGAATGGAGGTTTTCTCACTTCTTTCAGTGGGGTAGGATTTGATCCTTTGGGTACTAGGCAAGCTCAGCACCAGAAGTTGTTCTCATTCTACATATTTCATGTATATGTACATGCGTGGGCTGTTCTCGTGGAGTAGTGTCTAAAAATATTCTGAAATAGTATATTTATGACACCTGCCTATTATAAGTACTAAAAGTGGCTTGTTTTGTAAAAGTGCTACAATCTTTGTAATAGTTTCAGTCTATAATATCTTGTTATAGTGTATAATATCTTATACAATTTGACTCAGCAATATTTCACTGTGCTTTCTATCCTGTGCTTTGGAGACCTGTTTTCTAGTCTGAAAGTTGACATGCTGGATTTCACCAAAGGCAGTTGGCATATCCATCTCTCCCACTCCAAAGCCGTTTCTAATCTTTTAAGTACATTTGTGATTTGTGTCAACTCCAGAAGTTATACACGTCTCTGGGTTTTATGTACTTTTTCACTGAAATCTTTAAGAGCCCGTTAATATAATAGTTGGGGGTCTAGCTGCTGTTAACCACTTTTCCCCTCTGCTGTTTGGCGACACCTTTTGCTGATATTTGTGGTTCTCTCTGTGTAATCTCCGATGTCAAAATCTCTTGTTTTGGAATTGTAGGATATCTGTTTCTAGCCCAAATTAGTGAATGACGTAATCACAGCTGCACCTTTGAGCTACCCTGCTTAGAAAATACCTCTGGTGCAAGAGTATTCAATTATTGTATTAAGTTGGTCTTTGGGAAGCAACTCTACATAGACAAAACATCAACAAATCCATGAAGCTCTGTGTAGCATGCATATACCTTTGTTACATGCAGGGGCCCTGGTGTCTGGATATAATGTCCCGTTCAGTCCCACGAGTCCTTGTGCTGGAGCATGCTCAGTTGGAAATAACCATGCATCCTCCCGTTAGCAGGGGATTGAAGTGATTCAGGGCAAATGCAATCTTGGGGGAATTTGGCTGCCAAACAAATTTCTGCTGAACATAAGCAACTTGTGACCTTTGGTAAAGCCAGTGGCACATCTTTGTCACCACAGTGGCCGTCCCTTTTTCTGCCAAACTTCCGATCTCTGCTCCATGGCAAGGAAAAGATAGATTTGCTCTGCAAAACAGTTATAAGGGTTCTTCCCCTTTCCTTTCTTTTTTTTCTTCCTTTCCCTTCTAAGCATGGACAAAGCTTCTTAGCAGGGCCTATCGCAGGGGGGATCAGGAGGGCCATTTGAC
>NW_017728997.1:13683406-13689515 GCF_001723915.1 Gavialis gangeticus | reverse complement strand
TTTCCTTTCTTTTTTTTCTTCCTTTCCCTTCTAAGCATGGACAAAGCTTCTTAGCAGGGCCTATCGCAGGGGGGATCAGGAGGGCCATTTGACCCAGGCCTCTCATTCATGGAGGGCCTCAAATTTAGACTTTTGACGTTATCTCCAAATGAGGTTATACATACAGACACAGAGAGACACTGACAGGATTGAAAGAAGAAGACGTTCATCGTACAACTTTAAACTTGTGTCCCATTACTGGGCCACACTGCCTGTAGTGCACTATGAATTAATATTTTTTTTAATGTACCGGGAGCCTCAAAAAATGGAAGTGGCCTGGGCCTCTCTCCTTCTAAGAAACCTTTGAATCCTTTGAGTGGAAACTCCCAACCCCGCTGTACCCAAAAAAAAAAAAAAAAAGTCAGCCTCAGCATGGAAAATGTCAGCCCAAACTGTTAAAGTTTAGCCAAAGCCACTGAAAACAGCTTCTTACTGTGGAAATCATGACCAGTAAGCAGTGCTACCAGCTCTGCCGAAAATCAGCATCAGTAGATCCACAGGACTTGCACGATACTAAGAGTAGTTTCAGGAGATTATTTTCACCTTTTGGAGTTGCTCTACGCTGTCGGGTTGCAGCCTTAGTAGGGGTGAGGTTGTGTGAGCAACATCCATGCTTAAACACCGTCCAAACTGCATTGCTTAGTGTAGGTAGACAGCAATGTACACTAGGTTCACTTAGTGGTTTTAATGGTCTGCCACGGACTTTGTCCAATACCTGCTGAAAGCAATGGAAAGATTCCCACGGGCTTACTGTACCTGGGAGCTGGCCCTATCTGTATAGGAAGCATCAGGCTGATAGGATCTGTCAAGGCCAGCAAGATCTTTCGACGGTTCGCTCTATGCTGGGACGGCTCTGACGGTGTACCCAGGGTGGTACTTCCGTAACGGTGAAGGAAGCTGATATCAGCCCGAGAAGTGCCTGGCTCAGTGTACTGAAACCACTTCCCCAGATAACACACATACTAACAAATGGACTCCTGCCTGAGTGTATCTACAGGGAGGGTTTTCCTGGCATTGCTGTATCAGTTAGGGATGTATTTTTTCTCCATGCTTGTACCTGGCTGGAAATATGCTGTAGTGTAAACCTGGCCTAAGTAAGCCTTTTACTGAGAAATGCCCAAACTACGTACTCGCCTTCGAACCAGCTCAAGGTTCAAAGGCACCTAGAATTTGGCCCGTGTCTAATTTAAAAGATTTTCCTGTCCCGCTACTCTACAGATGGCTTCCTTTGCTTGTCTTTCAATTTTCCTTCTCTCTCTTTTCCTGATAGTAATAACATGGCCCCTTCCTGTGGCATGTCTGCCGAACTGAGACGATTTGTATTTCCATTACTAATGCCTATCATGTGTTTGTCAAGTCCCATATACAATCCTCTCTTTGTATTCCCAAAGTGTTTTAATAGCTTTTCTTACCTGGGACCATGAACAGAAAATTAGCTAAATAGTTTTAGGATCATTTGGACTCTCCCATTTTTAATTCTGCTCCTTTTTTCCTCCTGTAGAAAGGTTTGTTATGGTGAAAAGAGGCGTTTTTATCCCATTTCCGCCACATGCCAACACTGTGCTCTAATTGTCCTTTCATTTTTATCAGGGATGGCAATGAAATGTCATTCATTCTGCTTTTTACCCTGCTTCATTTTCATTTGTTTTCCCTTCACTCCTCATTAGAACATCATTTATTAGAACTTGGAAATGTCTTCGTTTAGTGATCATTAAGACTTTGGATGGACCACAAAAATGAAATTCTCATGGGGAAGTTTGCAAACAGACTCTAAGCTTCAAGGCCTTTTACCTGAAAAAAATTGAGGTAGATTTGTGATGTTTCTTTACATGACAGCCGAGGCGCTTCCAATAAATGGCTTTTTGAGCAAAAAGAAAATGTTGACAAAATATTTTGGTTGGGGCTAGGACACCTGGCAATAGGCTTAAACTGCAGCAAGGTAGACTGAGCTCTAGATACTGAGATCTGATCTGGAGGGGGGTGGGATTCCTAACTGATTGCTAGCTGGAATCTCCTTCATTGGAGGTTTTCAAAAAGAGGTTTCATTGGTGTCCGGGATGGTTTAGGACTAGCAAATCCTGCATCTCTACAGGGAGTTGTGCAGCTAGATGATCCCTGAGGTTCCTTCCAGCTCTGATTCTGTTATTCTTACTTGGCATATCTCTTCAGTGATCTTCCTTAAACTGTTCACAACTCACTTTTTCTGCCTCTTTGTATGAACACAAGATGGCTTTTCATTTGGGTGGTTTTTCTTTTCTTTCTGCAACGCTCATTTTTCCTGTTGTCACATCCCAGAAATCCGCCACCGTAACCAGGCTTTGCTAACATGTCACAACCACAGGGCTAGCTGAACTTCTCTCCCTCCTGGACCTCAGGAGGGATTGGGTCCTGTGTCTTTACCTCTAGGCATGTCCTCCCACTGTCAGAGGTGGCCTTGGGCTGTAGTTCCTGCATTTCAAGTACTTGGTGCTTACCAGGCAGGTCCAATTTCGTTCAGACACCTGCTATTCTTCTCTTTGAGGGCCCATGACCAGCATTACCATGTTTCGCTTTATGGTCCTCTAGCCAGTTTTCATTCCACATGATCATATTCCTATACAAGTCCATTTGAAGTAGCAGCAAGTGCCTTTTCTGGTGAAAACCACATGCCTGTTTGGATTACAAAACCATCTAGAGGATCCAATCCAGATCAGTTAACCCTTTTAAGATGTATGCCATATAAACTAATATTATTGGAAGGAATGGAGCACTTTCTAGATAGGGATGCGTACAGATATGTGGCCACTGCAGTAAATGCAGCTGCAACTCATGTCAATGTACCTGAGTGAGCTTCCATCTCGTTAGTCCAGGTGATGATAGCAATGTGACCCCACAGGTGTGAGCTACCCCAGCCCACTAAAGGCTCAGATGCTGTACTTAGTGGCCAAAGCTCTTCATGTGATGCCATAATGTCACTGCTATTGGTACACTAGCTTGCTTAGGTACTACAACTGCTGCAACCTCTCCTGAGCTGGGGTCTGGGTAGGCTCTACACATCGCTCTGCCTTGGCTGGCACTCAAGGCTGTTGGGAACCTCTCTAAATCCAGCCCATGGTTAAGAGTTTGACATTTCCAACAGAGTTCGTTTTCTTAAAAGGTTTGATCTGAGAGTGAAGCAGTAAAAACTCCATTCCAAGCCTTTTGGCAAGGGACTGATTTGAGAACCGGCTTGGGTGCCTTGGCAGCTTAGGTTGTTTTCCAACCCAAAGCGAGCCATCAGGGCAGCAGATGATGTTTACTTCATGTGACACAATCCTCCAGCCAAATATTATTTAATGGCACTCTCTTTCATGTCCTGACAATGCGAGGGTGCCTCTGTATGACACAAAGCTGCCAGACAACTTTTGTGCAGCTTTGTCTTGTTGTGCATGTGCAGTGACTATTTGTCTTTTCTTAGGCCAAGGAGGATCAGGTCAGAGAGAATAATAAAAATTTTTAAAAAATAACACAGAAAAAATAAATAAGAAGAGCCCTTAATTAGTTTTGATGTGAACATGGGTTCTGCTGCAATGCCCCATGAAGGCCAAACGGTTATTAAAGATGATTGTGAAAGATGCCAAGCTAAAATCTTCTGCTTATTATCAAAAGAAAGGAGCAGCTTAATAAGTTTTCCTCGACATCACCCTGTTTGTGTGCTACAACTCAGGACTAAAGGGCAAAGCTGATGGTAGATTTTAATTCTCCAAATATAGATAAAAGCTGTCTCTTACAAAATGTCTTTTTATTGCTTTCCTCCTCAGCCTCTTGAAAAGGGAGGGGAATTGGTTCCTTTAGTTCTTCTTGACCCAAAGTCCTTGTGAACCTGATTGATTTGGCATCAAATATTTCATTGGCCAAATGAGCCTTTTAGAACAATGTTAATGATGTTAACCAAGGTATTAACCAAGAGAAAAATACATTAACAAACAAACAAAAAAAAACTATAAGGTTTTTTTTCCTCTTTGTTACAGTATTATTTTAGCAGCGCTAAGTCCCATTTTCCCTTTCGCTACCTCAGTTTATCCTCCATATAATGAGGATGGTTATGCTGACCTCACTTTAAAATCACTTTGCAACCTAGGTATGAAAAGCACTACATAAGTGGTAGTGATTATTGCTAAGTATCCATTCTGGGACCAAGCGTGCACATCTTATCAAACACCTACCAGAGTCAGGTCATGAAGTGTGTAGGCTGCCTGGTTAAGTCAACCATTCAGGGTTGGGTTGTCTCTCCCAAGATACAAAGCAAAACCCCATCAATTTAGTAAAAGGACTTTTTTAACCTCACATGAGTCAGACTGAATGTGATCTGGCCTGATCCAGCATCTTTCAGAAATAACAGATTTATTGACTGAAATGTTAACAGCCTTACTCCAAAACGCTGGATCCAAGAGCCCAGCAGTCCCAGAGCCATGAAGTACTGGGTGGATGGACCATTTGATTTTCACGGTGCGCTTTGATGGATTTTATTCTCGGTTTCACCAGAGACAGCATTTTATATTTATATCACTAGGGCTCATTGCTTAGTGATGATCTATAATAATAATCAGACTGGCTGGTAAGAAAATTAGCTGTTTGCACTCTGTTGTTCCCTTAAAATACAAGGGTTGAAATGGTCCCAAGGATAAAAATAGAAGTATACAAAGTGTAGCTAAAATATATGCTGATAGGAAAAGTATTAATTACTTTCAGGCTCTGCACCAAGTAGGATCCTTGCTCCATCCAATGCTGGCATAGTGAGGGATGATCCTGTTTAGGAAAGGCACAATTGAAATGAGCAAGGCAAAGCAGACAAATGGAAGAGATGAAGTGACTTGCCAAAGGTTATAAAGTAGCTTGGAGGCAGAGCTGGGAATACACCCACGGTCTGCAAAGTCCCATTCCAATGTTCTAGAAATGCAGCTGTAATTAGTTTCCACAAAGTCTCTTATTACTTAATAGACTAGTGATCCCTCAAATTCCCCATCGGTTCCTAACTACATAGGATGAGGGGTGGTACCTATGAAATTACTTGGACTCCACTGGTATGTTTTCTTGTATTTTGGATTGCAGGATCAAGTTGTGTGGCCAGGGTGACTGGAAAATAATACTCAGCTTTTGTTTGAGACTGCATTAAGTGTTGCTATGCACTGAAGACAAGTTTGTGTTTGTCCTAATTAACAATTGCACGATGGATACCTTTTAAATAATATCTGCTAGCTTCCTCCTGGCCTGGTTCTAGGTGGGTAGCTGCACTATAGACTAAGAAAAAAATGCATCCAAGAAGAAGAGAGGGCTGAATGCCTGAAGAGTTTGTGGCAATCAGGGATCATAGTAGAGGTGATATCTTTATTAGACCAACAAGATTTTTGAAAAAAAAATATTTAAATTTTAAAATTATTATTTTTAAATTTTTAAAAATATCTTGAAGAGTTTGTGAATATTCATTTAGCTACTTCAATGAATTTGCCTTAGCCATGCTGGTACCTTTTTTATTAGCTTCCCATTGAGTATAATCCCATCAGGTTTTGCAGGCAGGAATGCTTGCAGACATCCATGCCAGAACGTTACTTGTATGAGTACTTGTAGAAACTGAATTTGAAATTCATATGCAACAACGTGGGAAGTGATCTGGACCTGGCTTAGTAATCACTGACAGGCAATTCAGGCTAGTAGAGCTTACTTCAACATAGTGCAATTAAGATCCTGAGGTCCCAGATACCAAGCCCTCACAGAGACCCAAATGAGATAACACTTTTGTAGCTAAATCTTCCCAAAAGCAGAACATCTGGTCTGTTTAGGGTATCTAGCTCATGTATTTAATCTTCCTTAAAGCCTCTTTAGATCCCTCAAACACCTCCCCTTCCCCTTTCAAGTAACTTTTGCGCATTAAGAATGTCTGCAAGCATACCTACGTATTAATACTAGACTTTAAATATGCCTATAAATATTACATAGGTGCTATGAAATCCCATCTGTCCTTTCTTGGAGAATTTCCACTGTAAATCCAGGAAGGGTTTAGTTCCAGTATTGCCACCTATTCATAAACTCTTTACAGTTCATAATTGAATGA
>NW_017728997.1:13683027-13683304 GCF_001723915.1 Gavialis gangeticus | reverse complement strand
ATAAACTCTTTACAGTTCATAATTGAATGAGAAACTACAAAAACTGCAGTTAGTTATGCAAACCAAAGAGGATAAAGGGACATGCAGCATTAATGCGCTGCAGAATACGGGTCCTTGATCCTGAAGTGTCTATTTTAATCCACCCCCCAAATCTGGGCCCTAATGACTGCATTAGCAGTTGTGCTTTATGAGTGATAGAAAATCCATGTTATGTACCATTATCCTCTTCCCTTGTTGATTACATCTCTTCCCTTAATTTTACTTTGGACGGATGCAT
>NW_017728997.1:13682486-13682889 GCF_001723915.1 Gavialis gangeticus | reverse complement strand
AGTAATTATCTTCTTTTAATTTTTTTCTCTTATTATACTTTGTACCATAGCACCACTTTAAAGCCCAAATGAGATCAGGTCCCCATTGTGTAAAGCACTATCAAAGTAAGCCTCTGCCTTGAAAAGTTGCATCTGAATACAAAGGGCAAAAGGGGAAAGAGAACTAAAATGATTTGCCCAGAATCACAGATCTGGCAATAAGGTAGAGTCCAGGTCTCCTGAGCTGCTGCCCATTTCTCAAATGCTGGACCACACTGGTACTTCTACATGCATGAGTGGTGTTCAGGACAGACTCCCATAGACTTCCCCTAGGTTTTGTCTGGCTAGTTATCATAAACCTGGCAGCAGTGACTTGAAGAGGATACTCCCAAACTCAGAAAGTTTTGCAAACACCTAGTTATGA
>NW_017728997.1:13680894-13682471 GCF_001723915.1 Gavialis gangeticus | reverse complement strand
AGTTTTGCAAACACCTAGTTATGATTTCCACTCTCCACCCCCCAAGCCTGGAGCTCCATTGATTTACCTTATGGATGGGAGACAGAAGGCAGGGCATAATCTGGGGAAGTGAGCAAGAGAGGATTGTTTAACAAAACTCCCCTGTTTATCAAAGCTGCTTTTTGAAATGCCAGTCCTGGAGGGAAAGTGCATTGCTGAGGGTGAGATAACGTGGGGATTTTTTGCTTACGCATCCTTGGAAACATCCTTTATTATCACCTCTGGAGATCAACGCAAAACATTACAATACACCCTGCTACAAAAATCCCTGCCCCGTGACGCATGTCTTCAGGGGGATTCATCGAATGGACTGATTCTTAATGAGCGTCCAACATGACATCCATTCCCAGGCTGATGAGACCTTGTGCTTTAGCCTCTGCTCTGTAACGAGGCCTGGTTTCTCTGTCACATTGAATATGAGACGAGCTCTGCCTCAACAAGCAGGAGGGGTTTTCTTGTCTAGGCCAAGGATCCTCAGTTGTTTTGCCTGGTAGAGGCTGTTAATCCTCTCTCCTGTTTATTCTCTTGGAAGCCCAGACAGCGGCAGATTTGTTGAGACTCCAGTGCAGGTGTAGCACTTACAAACACCCCAGCCGATTTCAGCCCCTACGTAGATGGAGGGGAAAGAGCAGATGTCGGGTGTAGTGGCCTTTCCATGAGTGCCACAAGTGTCTGGGGCACTGTTATTGATACAGGTGCAGATTACCATGCGTATGTTGGCACCGAGACCAATAGGTCTCCTATTACTTTTGTTGCCACCAACAGCATGGAGTGGCATGCCAGCTGTTAGAGATGTCAGCATGGGAACGTTTAAATCAACTGGATGAAGCTCACCAGCTGTGGGCAATCTTAAATCATCATCTCCCCTGGAAAAAATTCAGTTTGAGCTTAGAGGCAAAATCCGCTCTCTGAAAGACTCAGCAGGAGAATTACGTTGGTGGGGAAAAGTGCCTACCGGTCTCCATTTTAAGGAGATCCCACCTAGAGGGGGTGATGTCTTTCAGGCACCCAACCCAATTTTGGCTGAGTGGCAAGGTTTCTAATTTTTAAAGGAAATAAAAGTGCTTATTGGTCTTGGTGCTGCCTGACTTGACCATTTTGGGCCAAGGCTCTCAACCAAAAAAACAAAATATGTAAAGAGGGGATTATCTCCAGCAAATTCCTGCCTCTCTCCAGATCATCCAGGAGATACTCACTTCTGTCAAAACTTTCTCTGGGAATCTGTGGAGGAGATTCTTAGCTCATAGTTTCGTAGTTTCTAGGGTCGGAAGGGACCTGAGCAGATCATCTAGTCTGACCCCCTGCCATGGCAGGAAGAGCACTGGGGTCAAATGACCAGCCTCCTCTTAAAACCCCCCAGGGTGGGAGCCTGCACCACCTCTCTTGGAAGCTGGTTCCAGACCCTAGCCCCCCTGACCATGAAGTAGCGCCTCCTGATGTCCAACTTAAACCTTCCCTCCGCCAGCTCGTGACCGTTGTTCCTGGTCACTCCTTGCGGCGCTCGGGGGAACAGGGACTCCCCCAGCGCCTGCTGATCC
>NW_017728997.1:13643207-13680267 GCF_001723915.1 Gavialis gangeticus | reverse complement strand
ACCTTGCGCTGAATGGTGAATTCTAGCAGGCAGTGGTCACTGTCGCCCAGGGGGTCAAGCACCCGCAGCCCCCTCACCAGGTCGTCGCCCGTGGCCAACACCAAGTCCAACAAGGCATCCCCCCTGGTGGGGCTGTGCACCTCCTGGGTTAGATGAAGGTCCTGGACTCTCTCCAAGAACCTGTGTGAGCGCTTGGACCTAGCCGACTGCTCTTCCCAGCAGATGTCTGGGAAATTCAGGTCCCCCATGACTACCACATCCCTTGATGTGAGGCTTTTACTACCTCAGTGAGCTGACCCAAGAATTCCTGGTCAAGCTCCTCTGCTTGGGTAGGGGGTCTATAGTAGACTCCCACCAATAGTTCCCTTTCCCCTCTTCTGCCTTGAACCCTAACCCAAAGCACCTCAGAGTGCTTCTCCCCTGACTCTTTACTAATTGGCGAGGACGTGTAGTCCTCCTTGATGTAGAGTGCCAGCTCCGAACAACAACTGACACCAGTGAAACGTCTCCTGTTGCTTTTGCTGGAAGTCAGATGCTATACGCCAAGTATTTAATTTTTTGTTAACTTCTCTCCAGGTACACATAAAACCTTTGCAGTAAAGCTGTCACTATCATATCTGGCTTTTTAAAGTAGTGGTTGGTGCCTCAGATTGAGAAATGGGCAATCTTGCTGGGGTCATCACGCCCATCTTGCTGGGGTCATCTGATCCCAGTGGTCTTTCCTGCCGATGATCTGTAAGGTGTCTTTCAGCCCCTGACAACTATGAATCTCTAGTGCACATCACAAGATCATGTGACGGGATCATTTGAGATGAGCAAGACTCTGTTTCCCAAGGGCTTTGCAACGAGGCTAGTATTTTCAGAGACCTGCCTATGTTCCACTCTCAGCAGCAGTTTAAGAGCCTAAGTTTTGGGGGTTAGAATGGCCTAAATCTCTGCTGAAAATAGGATTTAGGTTTCTAAGGCACACGGTGCAAAAATATATGAAAATACATAAGTGTTCTTAGAAACTGAGAACTCGTCTGACCAATCTTTGGTACATGAAAGATAAGGCCTAGTTCAACTCCAGTAGGAAAAAGCAGGGGTAAAAAACCCAGCTAATTGTAAGACTGAGTTTGATTGCTTTATGACAGGGATCACTTGACATGGTTTCCTAAGACAGCTGGTGGCTGGACTCAGGATCTGGTGATGCCCCTTTTTTATCCTATATTCCTAAGCCTAATAGCTGTTGCGGGAATGTGAATTAATTTGAGGAAGTCTAGGAGATATTATCCAGGAGGTCAGTACCGATGATGATGATTGCCTTTGGCCTTAAAACCAATGTATCTCTAACACCATATTCCACAGGACTCTGCCTATTGTTATCTTTCATACTTTTCATCGCTTGCCTCTGGCCAAAGACAGCCAGCCACGATGCCCGGTCTGGTAAGAAACCTGGCAGTTCTGCTACCTGCAAAGCCATGTAGCAAAACCCCTCCACCCCAGAATGCTGTGTCCAAAGAGTCGTGTCCAACTAAGACTAGTTTAGCACAGCTCAGCTGCTCAGTTTAGTAGGCAGTAGCTTTCCTCTCGGTTTTACCTGCCAGAGCTGATGGCTCGCAGACCACAGGAAGCTCTGTTCAAGTCTCAGCAGGAGATGCGCATGCCGCCAATAGATGGGGAACACGGTTAACTGGCTGAGTCTACTTGTGTCTGACCACTAGCTGGCAAGCCCAAGAGTTGGCAGGGAGGGCAAGGCTGGCTCCCTTGCACGTTTCCCAAACAGGGAAGAAAATGTCAAGAGCAGCTTTCAGCTCAGCCCCATGGCCAGTGGCTTGGCCAGTGGGGAGGCTCCATTTTTGACAAACCACGTCTTGCTATTTCCGAAGCACCACATGGGTCCCGGTTCGAGTCTCAGCTGCTTTGAAGAACGGGACCACACAGAAAGCCCAGCCATCCGATGAGGGACCCGGCTAATTGTCTGTGTCTGCTCCGGTGTCTGGCTACCACTTGGCAGAAACAGCCGTTACGAACTCAGCCACGCATTTGTGAGAGCAGGAATTTAAAAATACGGTTCAGTCATTTGCAGATCCCTGCAAAGGACAAATGGGTTGTTTGCCGTGCATCAGGTTGTAAATTGTTCTATAAATAGCCAAGTAATTACCTTTCTATTTCTTTCAGAAAGGATGCGCTTAACTAAACAGAGAGCGGCAGCAAGGGGGTGATTTGTTTGTTGATACAAACTGTCTCTATGCAGTAAGCAGACTTTGCAAGGTTGGAAACCCAATCAATATTTTGGTCACACTGAGTTACTAGGCTACTGTCAAACTTCGCTGCAGAAAGTGCACAGAGATTCTTCCCTGCAAACCAAACCCTGCTGCCCAGTTCACTCCTGTCTTATCTGTGCCCCAGTTTTAGCTCTACTGGAAGTTGGGGAAGATGTTTCTTAGAGAGCAGGCCCTGAGTGCCAGCACAAAGCTCTGCAAAAATCTAGCACTCTTGGTTCAAAGATGATACCTTTGATTAGACCAACTTAAAAATAGTAATTCTTATTGGTTGCATTTCTTTTCGTCTCAGATCAACACAGCTACCAAATACATCCCTGGCAGAAAGCTCTTGCATTTCATCTGGGAGATGCTTTACTGAGGAGTTACAGCATCCAGCCTATTTGGATGACACCCATTCGGCCTTTGCAAAGATCACCATCATTTTTTTTTTTTCCCCTCTCCAGCTTTTTCTAAATCGCAACCAGGTCAAGTCTTGCTCATGTTGGATGACATGCTGCAGTGTAAAGTGGAGCAAGGCATTTATTTCCTAACTGTGAGCACGTAAATGGGATTTAAGTGGTCAGCACAGGTCCAGGAGAGCGCACACTGACTGCAGATGCTTCCTCAGCCTGATGAAGGGTATTTACACCCGAAAGCTTGCAAAGAAGAATTTTTCCAACTATTTGAGTTGATCTAATACAAGATATTGGATTTACCCAAAGACCCTTGTCTGATGATGTCCTTAAACCAACATGGCTACAACCTACGCTCCTATCAAGGAATGAATTTCGCCATTTAAAAATTATACCGGTTAAATCAGAAGGGTGTATTCAGAGTCCTTAGCAAATCATCTGTTACCCTTATACACGTTTCTAGACTCTGTCATGTAGGACCCACCGAATTTGGCCCTGTGCAGCTCCTCATCTGAAGAAGGCAAGCACGACGTGGCTTATAGTTGCTTTGTTTGTTCTTTCTCCCCCTGTTTTGACATTCTGTCTTGGCAATAGACATTCAAATGCCTCGGGGTTAAAAAGTATGAAAATGTGTTTGTTTCAAATACTTGGCTGGGCTTTTTTAGGCAGCCTTCCCAGCCCAGGTGTGAATTTTTTTGGGGGCTGTTTCTAATCCAAACACGGCGCAGGAACCGTTCCCATATTCTTTGCGTGTTTCATAACGGCCTGCATTTTTGTCTCTTGCAGCCCTCGGCGACTTCGTTTCGCTCCTTATTTGTTTGGTTTTTCGCTGTCAACCCATCTGAATGGAAAAGCTCCGACTAGAAAAACGTTGATGCGGGTGGTGGAGACGGGAGCGAGTGATGGCTAAAGTCGAGCAGGGTGCAGATCCCTGACGTTTTGTCAGGTCTCTGTAGCTGTCAGATGTGATGTACGCGGTTCACCTGTCAACTTCTGATGGAAAAACAAATCTGTCCCCTAGCCTTCTGGGTGACATTCGTGACCTTTGCCCTCCCCCACCCTTGAGTTTTCCATAGAGCATTACAAGCCTTTGAAATATTTTCAGTTAAAGATCCCCCCTGAGACCTATTTTCAGCTCAGCGTTTTAACACCTGTGCTAGACAAGAGGGAAGAAATTACTCTCCATTTTTCCACCGCCCCCCACCTATGCTTGCTCCAGGCATTAAATCTGGAATCTTGCGTCTCTCATCCTTGCTGTCAGATCTTTCCCCAGTGCTACCTCAATCTTGGCATGAATCAGACTTTTCCCATGGGTCTTTATCCAGCCTCAGCTAAAAAAGCCACAGCTCCACTGATCTCAGTGGGATCCATGCCAACTCATGTGGGGGCTCTTGCAAAGCGTGGCTCTACATTGGCATCTCCTAACCCTCCTGAGAGTCCTGTGAAAATGCAAGCTGCAATAAGACTCTGTGATAGCAACTGGTTTCCAAGACACTCTGGCTCTCATGATTGTTATAAGAGCTTAGGGTACAGGTAAAGAAGGTGTGACGTACCCCCTGTCAGCAGAAATAGGCACAAATGACCCCTTACATATAAATGGTAGATTACTGAAGGTATTGCATGTACTTCTTATATTCCCTTTTTCCTCTCCCAGGTGAAATCTTATTCTTCCAAGTGATAGGCCACTTTTTTTTCCTTCCCCATTAAGGACCAGCCCAATGGATATTGAAAACCAATGCAAATTTTCTCTTTGATGTCACTGGGTAATACACCAGACTCTTACCTGTGAAAAGTGACTTCAGCCAAGAGACTGTACCTAGACAAGAAGAACATCTGGTTCTGTGCTTAAAAACATGCCTGCATGATCTAAATGAATTCTGCTAACAGCCTGAAAGGGGTGATAGTTTTATTCTTCATATACAACATCAGTAAAGAAAAGAGTGATCTTTGTCCATCTATTCTTGGATTTAATGTTTTGGTGATCAAATCAGAATTACATTAGTACTTTTTGACACTACCTGTGGAAAGCTGAATTCTCCCGTGTTTAGCACATGTGCTGTCTCCTGACTATTGGAGAACTTGGATGTGTCTTGTACTCTAATAGCAAGATGTGTAGAACATGTAAACCTTTCTTTCAGCAGTGCAAAAAAGTCATGATTCACTGAACTCCAAAACAGGCGTTTTGCCAGAATAAATGCTGGGCACTTTTTCCACCCCCTTAAAGGCATAACTCACACACGTATGTTGTTTCTCCAAGTCTCTTTACGTTTTCCAGTTTGACAGAGCATTTAAAGGGATTGTTGAAATGAGAATTTAGAAGTAGTCCAAGTGTTTTCTCAACATACAAGAGGGCTAGGCACTGCTGCCACAATATGCTCTACAGAAAGGGGCGCTGGAAACCAATATAAGGTTGGCACAAGAATAAATGTGTCTCGACAAGCCATGAATAAATTTAGGTTGGACATTAGAAGGAGTTTAACCGGAGGAGTGAGGGTCTAGAACATTATGGGGAAGGGGGGGCAAAAACCGTAATTGGTTTTAAAATAGTTTGATATGTTTATGAAAGGGATCATATAACATGGTTGCCTGCAATAGCTGAGGATCGGACGCAGTGACCCAGGGAGGTCCCTTCCCATTCTAAGCTCCAAAGTTACTTAATAGAAATATTTTCATAACTTTAAAAAATCCAGTGAAGCCAGCTTTTAGCCACAGATGTAAAAGACCCTTGGTCTTATTCAGTAAGAACACAGGTATCAGAATCCAGCCCATGGAGCTTTCTTGGCAGTGATGTTTTAATATAAAATTCTGACAGTGTCCTTTTAAAACCAGTGGTTGAACACCATTGTGTTTTTCCAAATGTAAGGATTTCGGACCCATGTTCAGCGAGGCAGTCAGGCACGCGAGTCATATCTCTGTTTTCTGTCATATGTTTAGTGGCTTCCGTGGGATTACTGACAAGCTTAAGTACTTTGCTGAACTACCAATTTAATGACACAGGATTATGATTTTGCTGCGGGAGGGAGGATGGGGGAAGAGATTAAAACAAATTGGTAACCTTACCAGAACAGTTCTATTGGAGGTTAAATCAAGGAGTTTCTCACATGGTAGGAAGAAATCAGAAGGCCATAGATTAGATTAGTTCAAAATGATTAAAGTGCATATGCTGCTTCTCGATCCTGACATTACCAAGTTAAATAAGGACTGTCTATTTTAGGGCACAGTTCTGCCTACAATGCCAGGATCCCTATTGAATAGGGATAAATAGGAATTCTGATTTTGATAAAACTTGACATTTCTAAGTAAAACTTTGCAAGTTTTGCAGAAAAATGGCTATCTCTTGGCTCTCCTTACTATTGAGGTCATTGGACCCTACATCAGTCACTATTACTATGAAATCTGCTAGAATAATTTATGTTGCCTTTGCACAGCTGAAATCACTTGGACTTCCCTTTTGATTTTAGTCGGAGCCCACTGAAATTGAAGGCTGTCATTGACTTCACTGGAGATTGGATGAGACCATAATGTAGAACAATGATTCTCAATCAGGGTGCCTTGAGATCTGTTCAAGGGTGCCACAGGTTGCCATGCAATGTTAACACTGCTAGGTTCACAAACATAATGCATGAGATAAACCTAGAGATTTCTGATAGGAATTCATGATGTTAAAACATTTTGACCTGCTGTGCGCTGAGTTCTTTGCAACATGAGTATTGCTGTATTATTTTTCTGTAGTCAAAAAAGACGTGACCTAAGAACTGGCATTTTCCAAGGGGTGCTGCTTGAGTCTAACAAGGTTGAGAACCACATAGATCCACAGTTGGTGGCAGTGAATTTTATAGTGCTAGCTCTTGTGACCTTATGGACACTCTCATGGCCATTTGTGTTTTGCTTAGAGCTAGGTGATGTGCCAGAAGTTCAACTTTCACTGGAAGAAAGAAAAGCTTCTAGTTTTGCATGACTGAAGAAGAAACCTTGTAAGCCTGACTCCTAAAGATTCAGAGCTAGAAGGAAAATGACTGCTGATCATTTGGGGCTGGTAATTATGAAGGCTCTGTTCTAGCATTTGTAGCAAGGGTCACTGTGTTGGCTTAGAAGAAAGAGCATCTCATGGGTATCCCACAGGTGGTATACAGAAGAGGCAGCTCCTCCCACAGGCCTACTCCCACCTTGACTCTAACTCTGACCAAATTATTAAGGAGCAAGTGGTTCTTCTTTTTGTCTCCGTCTCTTCTAATCCTTCACATATCATCAGCCTCAGAGGTATGAAGGTAGTTCTCTGTGACTTTTCTCCCAGGAACAAAAAGATGCCCGATACACTCATGCCAGTTTCAGACAAGGACCTGAACCCAGCACGTGGGCAATGCAGTCACCCCAACCAGCACACAAATAGTGGGGAGAGCATGAGAGGGCCAGAGATTGGCCGGGCCTATTGCAATGAGGATTGCATGGGAAATTTGTGGTGTGCTGGTTTGGCAGCCTGGGAGGTGATATGAATATAATGCAACGGGCTGGTTCTGAGGGCCAGGCGCATCCAGGCAGCAAAACCGCTTGGGAAAATGCAATGAAGGGAAAACCCTGGGAGTTCCTGTTCACCCTGTGCCTATTCCCTGGGTTTCCCTGTAGGAAGAGGCAATTTGGCCTCCCGCCTTCAAATATCCTGCATAACTCTGGAAAAACTGAACGACAGCAGCAGTTTAACACCCTGCCCATAAGCAGAGCCTTTCATGTGACTGCTTCATAAATGTGAATGAATCGGTCCTCCCCATGCCTTTGTGAACCAGCTGATGTTTAGCCCATTTTACCAATGGAGAAACCAAAGCACATAGTGTGGCTTACCCCAAACTAAATAAATACCCTGTGACAGATGACAGAACCTCTCTCTCATCCCTTTGCTTTATACCTTAATCACAAAGCCATTCACAAAAGGAATCATTCCTTAAGGATGCAGATAGGAGTCCTTCCCCAATCTAAGCTCTTACTAAAGGGTCCCTCCACAAACAGCTGAACAGAGCTTTCTGGCATCATTTCTGTGTGCTGACCTAGCCTAGAGGTTGTAAGTACGTACTCGCATTTGGTGTCTGCTCTTGATTTCAACGTTAATAATAATTTCTGGGTCTCATTTGATGCTGATTGATCATGAAAGTGCATGTAAGCCATATGGCACCATGTTTACAGTTTTACACCGTTCTCATTTTCCAGCAGTCATTTCAAACTAGTTGTGTAATTCCAGACAGCCACAGAGCGGCATCCATTTTGATTATCTCATTAATGCTTCATTCAATCAAGATAAATCACAGTGAATGCGGAACAGACCTAATGCGTGCAAACAAGACTGCCCCAACTACACGGAGGGTCCAGCCTACGGAGTAAAGAGGTGTTCTTGGCTAAATCCTATACAAGCTTTATAGCCCAGCTTAAAAAATACAGATGATCCCCAGCTGGTCATTTAGGACTTAACCTAACTCCCCAGGACAGACTTTGGGTTTGATCTTGCTTCACTGACTTCAGTGGAAGCAGCAGATCATCAGCTTTGCTTGGGGCTCTGGTCTTGTGGTGTGCTGAGTACCACCTTCTCTCATTTCAAGTCAATGAGAGAGGAGGTCACTCAGCCTCTGGCAGGATCTGCCCTATAATTTGTAGCCTGGATCAAGCTGTAATGACTGTTCATTGTACAGCATATGGGAAGCATTACTGCCTGTTGCCCATTTCTTGTGTTTTTAATAGGAATACATGGTTTTGTAATGCTTTATCCAAACCAGGCTGTAACCCTGAGACTCACTGGAAGCATTTTGGTTATTTATATATTAGCATAAAATAAAGAATGCAAAATTTCTTCAAATGATGAGAAGGTAGAAAGCTCTTTCCCTAAATGGAAAAGTGTCATTATTCCTTGCAGCTGGGTTTGCATGTGTGGTTGTTTAAACTAGGACATGCTTTTATTCCCAGTGATACGTGTACACTTGGAACCGAAGCATGGCAAGCGCGGCCTGTCCGATGCTCGCCTCAGGAAAAGAAATTGCCGAGAGAGAGAAGGAGATCATGATAAATACCAATATTCATTGTAATCTCATTCTCGGGAGCGTCTGGAGCCTTGTATGATAGCAAACATCTGAGAAGCTCAATTAATATTTAGAAGATTAATTACTCTGTGGCAAACTGCAAAGTTAAACTGAAAACCAAGTTAGGGTTAGAAATATGTGTCGGAGGCTCCACGCTGACTTGCTGCATCTGAACATGCAAGTACGTGTTTAGTCTGAGATTGTCAGGGTGGCACAGGGAGTTGGACGCTCTATTTCCATTAACGTAACTCTGTTGAGCACTGATGTCCTTTGTGTGGCATTGCCTTCTTGAACCCATGTTGCACGCGTGTGAATTTCTGCACAGGTATTTCATCTTCTTTGCTCCAGTCACAATAAATGGAACTTATTCCCTGAGAATGAGCTGCTTTTCAATGAGTTGCTTCCCTCGGATATTGGGTACAAATATGACTAAGGAAAACAAGACAAGGAACAAGAAGGAAAACCTCTACATTAACTACTCCTCCCCAACGACAAGAGAAGTGCTTTGCATAAGCATCCCCAAATGAATGCTCTTGTTTTGTCAGCTAACTAAAGAATTTGACACCCTCTGGAATACACTGGGGAGAATAACTGCGTGGAAAAATTCACTAGCGTAACACAAATGCTGCATAATAGCACTGCTTTATGCAATGTTGGGGAGTAAATAATGGTAATCAGTTGATTATCCTGGAAATATTTCCCTTGCCTTTTAATCTCTACATAGCAGTGGAAGTAAAGTCACTCTATAGAAATCATGTGATACTTTAAATCCAAGTGCCCTGTTTACTTCTGCAGCTGCCCAGTAAAAATAAATAAATAACCCCCCCCCCGGTTCAAAGTGGAGCAATATCTGCTTTTTTAAAAATGCTTTTGAATCCAGCCTAATGTCATCTGTCTCCCAGTTAAAAAGCAACAGAAAGGGCCGCGCCTTTTAGCGATGCCACATGTTACAGCGTCACTCTGGAAAGGCTTTAAAGGCAAAGCCTGGCAGTGGCAGGGTCTGTTTAAATGACTAGTTTCAACTGTTTGGCCTGTGTGGGGCATAGCTAGCAAGACACTGCAGGGAAATGACTTGTGTAGGGGCCTTCCAACCTTAAAGGACACTTGTGGCCTACCTGAAAAAGCACTTGTAGGAAATCAGATGCACCCACTTTTTATGGATGATCTGTTTGCTGGCTGCTGACCTGTTGGCATGAGCACTTGCATGTTTTGCAGTAATTTGGTCTTATTTGAAATCAGCAGTAGTCACTCTGCTCTTCAATAGCAGGGAGAATAAACTGTATGCTCTTTCCTTGTCTGCCTCTACTCTTCTCCACAGGTCTTGAAGACAAAGTGAGAACCCAAGAAGGGATTCAGAGAATGTTTTCTTTTCAGCTAAGAACATCTCAGGGGTTTCTTCTAAAATGCTCCCAAGTGTTCAAAGACAGACCATAGCGTGAGCTGCCATGTGCAGTATTTAACATCAGCACAGCCCTATCCAGAGACGGATTAACGCATAGGCAAACTAGGCATGTGCCTAGGACCCTAAGTGAAGAAGGGGCCCAGTTGTGCTTATTTTGCATATTATAATTATTGAGTATAAAAAAGTAATATAAAAATTTCATCTTCAGCTGGGGTCCCACAAGTTTGTTTGCTTAGGGCCCTCTAACAGGTTAAATACAGCCCTGGCTTTGTCGCTAGAAAATGTTCCAGACCTATATCAACAGCATCTGGCCACTCATACTGAACAAAAATTGGATGCAAAATGCAGAGCGAGGGGAATTTTTTTCAGAATGATTTTTGAATACACGTGCATGGCGAGTCTTGCATCTGCATGTCTTTTCCAAATAGAGATGCAATTGTTCACTTGAGAAGGGGGCGGGGGGGGCAAGATGTCTTTGGGCAGTTATCTTTGCACATATTATGAATGTCACGTCATCTGAGTTGGAGCCAATTTCTTATGCCTGTTGCCTAAACACAGTCTTTCCATAGATCAGTGGGAATACATGATGGCAGCAAACGTAACCTTTAGAAAGTCAATGTAATGCCAAAAGCCGTCGAGGCATGGTCTGGCTACTGCTTGCGCATTGGTTTTTATTGACTATGTAAAAATGTGCATGCAATCTGTTGTTAACTCAACTGAATCAACAGCCTTGGACACACGCACCATCTAAGTGATCTCCTGCTCGCCTTATGCAAAACTCCCATTGAACTTAGTGGGAGGTTAGTCTTCATAAGGTCTGTAGGGCCAGGCGTAGAGGTACTTTTGGAATAGAAATACTATGATGTATGGAACAAGCTGTAACAGCAGTGAAGAAAGGTAGGACTTCCCTGTTGTCCCTATGCACTCTACAAGGCCAAGGAGAACTTCATGCTGATAACAAGGGGTTGAGAACCCTGACCGAAAACGCAGGCCTCTGCAAATGGAGCAAAGTCCCTGTCAACTGTGTAGACTATGACACATGGATGAGCAGCTTTGATTCCCTCTAGTAGAAGGCAACAGAGCAAAAACACGTTTTAATCGTGTCATTGCAATAGATAGACTATGGATTTGCTCCTGGCTGAGTGCTATTTAAAGCTTTCTTCAATCATGGTTCTGGTCTCCATTACCAGGGCATAAAATTAAAAAGGAAAAAATGCTGAAGAGGACTCGGAGACCTTGCTAACGCTATTTGACATGCTCCAGGCTCTTGAATACACACTGACCACTGTACAATGCTTTCATCTTGTGATCTGAGCCCTGTACCAGCAGTACCAGTTACTGGCTGTAGATACGGGGCTATCGCTGGCATGTGGTCTCAGAATTCCCTCTCACCTGAAGGTTGAACAGGTGTTGATCTCTGTTCTTGCAAAGTCCAGCTTTAAGTGCTTTTGCTTATTCATTTGGCAAACGCCACAATGTTGTTTGATTTGTTCATGTTCAGCTTAGTTCAGTCTCTTGGATCAGCAAAACTACATGCATTTAACAGGGCTTCGTCTGCTGCTATCCAATTTCATTTTATTCCTTTTATTTTATTCTGTAATTTGTGGTGTGCACATATATGTGGTGTGTACATTATAAAATACCTTGATAGTTGCAATATAATAACTTAGAGCTTCTAATGACTTTCTATGGTCTCTAACACCATCTTTGGAAGGGATAAGATGCCTTGACTGTGGTAAAAAGATGGCTAGCTAAACAAGTACAAGGGCTGGTTCATAGCTTTCTAGTTCTTCTGTGTATACTGTTTATGGAAAATCAGCTTGTTGTGGTAAGAAGCCGTTCTTGAACAAAATCTCCATTACTCGTCCCAGATTCACGAGCCTGTCAACAAAAGTCCATGAACAGAAGAGCCAAATTCTTTTCTCATTTACTCCAGAGTAAATCCAGAGTAATTAAATTGACATAATCCAGACTTCTGCCCTCATGGAGAACAGAGAATTTGGCCTTAAATGCATTGTTTTGCTCTGTTTTTAAGCGTGGAAGGAAAACACATTTTTATGAACTATAAGGGATATGATTTAAATGGTTCATAAAAAAAAAGTGACCGAAGAGAATTATTACTTTTCCACCAGGGAGAAGCAAGAGTCTGAGGTGTGATAGCTGAGCTGCACTTGGATGATCGAAGGTTTGCTTTCAATTATTCATTTGTTTTCAATTTCTGAAGGTCACACGACAGACTGGCATGGGGAATGTGGCAGTCATTAAAAATTTAGTTACTTTTTGTCGTTCAATTAAACTCGTAGAGAAGAGCAGATAAACACAACCGTGCGATGGCTTTTTCTGATGACGGCATTGATTTTCTGATACTAAGCCTTCACTTCAATTATTTTGCACCAGAGATAAACTTGTCCAGTAATGTTCTTTTCCAGTTTGGAAAGAAAATAATTGACAACTGGAGAAACAGCAGGGTGGGAGAGCATTCTGGGTTGGGATTTTTCTCGGTGATTTAATATGCAGAGCCTTGACGTGCGAAATTTTCCACTGAAGCCATGGGAAGTGATGTGCATTGATGGACTGTGGAATTAGTTCAGTGATGAACACCATGTCATGTGTGCAATACTTAACTTTGCAAGTGAGTGCTCAAACACAAATTTTCACACGTGGGTATGGAGTTGTTCAAGATTTCAAGGACTTACATTTTGCCATTGAACTAAATGGAAACGAGATCAAAACCTGACCTTTTTGCTTAGACTGACCAAATACAGGTGCCTTCTAATTTTTAGGATTTATTACAGGATTTATTACATTGCCACATACAGACCTGAGTACATCAAAATGCTCAAGGACATGATAGTTTTAAGCCAATTTGGATGTTTTGAGTTGAAAGTAAGGCAGGTGGTTAAGAACCTTGCCTCAGCTGAGCTTTAAAGAAGACATAAAGACATACTACGCAACTGTAACACTTCATTCTGCTTCTGGACTCTGAACATCTCAACATTTGATCATATGCACTAAACTGAGGGGTGGCCCAGTGAAGAGGTTGAAGCCAAACTGAAATATGGGCCCAGTTTCAAGGGCTGGATTCTGGATAACTCCTACTTGCTTCCCAGTTTTGGATGTGTTTGGACCCATTTAAAATGATGAAGCTCAAATATACAATGGCCCAGAGACTGACAACATACCCTTTATAAAGGATCCCAATTAATGTGTTGCACTTGGGAACCTGCATTCTTAGTCCTTGATAGACAGAGGCTGTGCAGCCAGTATGCTTCCCCTAACATCCCTGTTTAGCAAACTTGGTGAGTCACATCCCTCTTACTGTGTTAAATTTCTTCTAATTTTTTACGCTTCTCAGATTTGCTCTTTAGAGTCTTTGAACTTCATGAGCCATCAGAGAAATTATCTCCATGGTTCATTGGGAAAGATTGATGGTGCACAGGTTTGCTGTCATCAGATGTCACACTAGCCAAAAAATGGGTGAATTACATTAAAAGAGGCTTCTTGTTTGACCAAGGAAAGGCTCAGATGTAAGCTACCTAAGATAAACTCTTAATATAGACCTATAAAATGTCTTAGATGGATAAGAAAAGCTTAGACTTGGACTAAGCTTTTGTGTTACTATATGTTCATGTCTTAAATGTGTATAATTGAAATGACTGTGTGCATCATCTGAGAACGAGAGTCCTAAATAGCATGAGCTGGGAAACAGAACTGCCCTAAACTATAACACACCGACTGCAGAGCTAGCATGCACTTCACCGTAATTCACCCTGGCTACAGTTTGCTCAGACTTCAGACAGGGAATTGGTCTGCTGTTCTGGATACCAAATTGCCATGTGGCACTTCTAAAACCATGGACCGCTAGGAAATTTACCCCACCATAGATGGTGTTTGTAGGGGCATAGTGAAAGGGAGGCCAATGCTCTTGACATTAGTGGTGGCGCATGTAGAATCTGGGACCTGCATAAAAAAGTGTGTCATCTGAGCATCACAAGGAAGAGCACCGGGAGCTATTCGAAGAGCAAGTTAATAAGCAGTGGCTAGAAAGCTAGGCACCATTTTGCCTCCCCCATCAGAGCTTAACGCCAAACAACAGGGATGGCGCATCTACCACAAAGACAAAGCCTACTGCACCGCTGACTTTCCATGACGGCTGAGATCCAAGATATTTTTGAAAACTGGACTTCTGACATGTCAAAGGGACTTAGGATCCTAGTTCCAGTTTCAAAAGCAACATAGGCATCTTGGATCACAGTCCTCATGGAAAATCTCCAAACAACTTAACTTTTAGATGTGAAAATCCCTAAGAGAATAGATTTGATTCTTTCTGCTGCTAGATATTGTAACACAGGGAATCTTCCAGTGTCCACACCCCATGCTAAAATGGGACGTGGGCTTTTGACCTCTTGGACATTCCCAGAATCAGAACACGCAGAAATCGAAATGTTAAAGAACAAATTATCCAGTCATCTTGCTTTCTCTATAGGGAGGTACAATTTTAAAAAGCTGAATGAAAGGTGCATTGCTATTTAAGACAGAATGACCTTTAAAGTATGAACTTCAGAATTCACCTGAATCAATGCATATGTGCAGTACTTAACATTTATCCCCCCAAAACCATTTATCTTATTGAAATATTGACACTAGTACAATATTTTCCTCATCCTAGAGGCAACGTCACAGTGAGCTGATAACAACATGATTAGATAATTATTACATTTTTACATGTAAACTGCCTTAATGAATTGTGTTTTTATGGGAGGGAAATTCAGAGGTAAAATGACAGTTCATTTTATTCTCTATCTATTGCACAGAAAAAGCATTGCTATGCTGGAGAGATGGCCTGCAAAAAAAAAAAGTATTTTGGAAAATTGGAGTTTGTTACAGTAAATAGGTTTAAAAGGGAGGCAGGATGAGAGGGAATGGAATGCATTTCCAATGGCAAAAACAGAAAAATGTTACTATTGGAAAAAGACTCAAATGCATATCTTGGTTTCAATTAATGAATTGTAAATGCTTAGGATTCTTGTCTTGGTATCAAATTCAAATTCTTGGCCCTGATCCTGCAGACACTTGAGGGTGTGCATGACTTGACTCACATGAACAATCTTACTGAACTTGAGCTAAAACTGGATAAGTAGCAGAAGAGCTTATGAAGGGTAGGAGCCCTTCTATATTATAGTTGCCTGATTTTCAGTGAAAAGCATGAAGGAATTGAGTCTAGAACTCCCTTGAAAAGACATAGCCATGCACTGATGTAAAGTGGTATTAGAAAATGACTGTTATTCAGTAATACAGCAAAAAAATCATTTTTTCACAAATTAAGAACTCCATTCACTCATGAAAGCAGGCAGCCTCCTGGGGAGCCAATATCAAATGTAAAATGTCTATAATCTGCCTTTGTGACTGTCTAGTAACTGTGTGAACAGGAAGGTGTTTAATCAATACATGGTCAAAAGCAAAGGAACAAATCGGTAACTTCCAGCAACAGAAATGTGAGAAATGATTAGAGTGTTTCTTTTTCAAGACAAAGAGACGACCGTGCAAAATGTGTGTTATCTCACTCAAATTTGCCTGCGTGGAGCTTAGGAATATCTTATTCGCGAATGACATGTTTACCAGGACTTATTATCACTATTTTCCCAGTACAGTGTTGATAAAATATCTCTAGCTTAGTAGAGCTTTACTTTTTTGTGACTTGCTTAGATCCTCCTTGAGCACACATGAACAAGTCTCCGTCAGGTCTTGGGAAATGTGACAAAAGAAAAGCCTAACTGGAAGAAAACAAATGTATAGAATAGTTTCTACTTGCTGCTCCCTAAGCATATTTATCTTCTCATTTCTAAGCGTGAAGAAACTGTATTCTCCAATGCACAAGAAGGCATCAGAAAGAGCTAGGTTTTAATAAGGATGAATTAAATTGTTACTCTTTAAGTGGATACTATGACTTTTTACATGGTAAAGTTTTATTGGCACTGGCAGATGGGCTGGTTTTATGGGTATAGCACACATGGACCTTCCCATACTGCTCTAGGTATGAACTGTACTGCCTAGTTTTCCACATTTCATATACCTATTCGGTCATGTTTTAAAATTCACTAGTGAGTTTGGTGCCACCTTGAAAAGCACAAAGAGGCCCTGATTTTCAGATAGTGGGTATTCATCCTTTGAGGATTGGACCTCAGTCAGTGATTAGACTCTGGAGAGGTCTTCTCCGATTAGCAAAATCCTATCCATCCGTACCTTAGATTTGACTGGAGCATCATAAGCATGGTAACACTAAGGCACTTAATGGCATCTAGGATGCAAGGCCTGTCAGATGACACAAAAAGACAATCTTCTCTGTTATAAGTTAGGGTTTGGGTGCCTTTTAAGTGCTCAATTTGGCAGAAACTTGAAAGTTTGAGATAGAAAATGACCTATCAGATAATCGAACTAATCTTCCTGCCAAATCCAGGAAGTTTCTGCCAGCTAGAAATCTTAGGGCTAAAAGTGGTCGGAAAATTGCAATAATTTTCTTTTTCCTTTAAAAAAAAATTAAATAAAAAGAGAAGAAGAAAAATGGTTACTTTTTATTTCTTTTGGTCTCTACTATTTTGTGCAGACTCCTGTCTGCAGAGCTGTTTGGTGCTTTGCAACTTCTCTTCGGTGGTTTTTGTTTAGTTAAATGCTTCTTGAATGATTTTTTGCTCAATGGCTTATTCCTCATCTGTCCTTATGAATGGTTTTGGTGCATCTGTCTCTACTCAGTTGATCAAGGCTTGGAAATGTTGCTTTTCTTTCTTGGTGCTTATTTAGCATTACTGATGCATGCCATGTGTTGGTTTACTCACACTAGGGTCTTAGTGTCATAATTTCCACACTGCATTTCCTGAATAGAATTACACTCAGCTTATTTGATAGTATGTAGGGTGCATCTACCTGAGACACTTAATGTCAGAAGACTAATTCTACTGCACAGTAGCACGGGTGGCAAAAACCATGCTAATGCACAGTAGACTTAGTCTAATACGCGTTAACATCACGTAAAAAGTGTTCATCTGTGACAACGCCTAGTAGTACCAATTATCGTGTATTAAGTTAGTACCTGTTTTTACAGGTAGTAAACTTAATATGCTGTAATTATGGTGCATTAACAAATGTATAGCTGTGCCCTTTATCTCCCAGAATAAGTCCTGGCTGGTATTTTTTTTTTAATTTGCTTTTAATTGGAATTTAGGGAACAAAATGACAGAGGACTTGGTTTCCTTAAGAGGAAGTGTACCCAGAGTGTGACTCTTTTCTGAATAACAATTCCACCTATAGCATATAGTGGGCATGTCTGCACAAGATGCTATGATGCGCAGTAGAGCAAATTACTGCATAGTAAGCATCTGCATCTACACGTGCAGACCCTTATTGCACAGTAATTTGCTTTACTTGGCAGTTAATATGCTACTTGCAAATGCAAATAGCAAATTAACTGCCGAGTAACTACTGCACAGTAGCATGCGTGTAGATGCCTGACTGGGAGCATATTTGCTCCTGGTCAGCTGGGCAGCAGGGAGCAGGAGATTGCTCCTTGCCCCCAGGAGCTGCCAGGTGCCAGGGAGGGCTCCACCACTGGAGCCCAGGAGGTGACAATGCCCCCCTGCCCCAGGGAGCTCCGTGATTGCAATCTCTTAGCCACATAATAAATTACTCTGGAATAAACCCATCTAGCAGAGTTTGCACATGTAGACGCTCCTGGTGACAATTTAAAGTGGGGACTTATTGATCAACTCCCAGGAAACACTGAAAGATCTTAGATGGCAGTGAGGGTCACCACAGTCCTAAACATAACAGCAGCTAGTGGGCTGCAAAGCACCTTAGAGAACAAAACTGGTATGACCCACACTCGGACCACTGAAGGGTCTGCAGCACATATCTGCTTACTTTCCTCACTGAAGAGAGCTTTTTCCATTGATGTTGATTTAGTGCTTTCAGCTCTTTAGAGAAAAGGCAATAATAGAGGGGCTGAATATTTACTATGGTCATCTGCATGTACTGCAAACATCCTGATACCCAAGTCATCACAACCTGATTCGCTGGTTTGAATTTCACCTGCTTTTGTAGCTCTGACAGTGACAGAAGAGCAATCAGCTGCTGATGCTGAGTAGAAGAGGCAAAGTTTGACTCCATGGAGATGACTACTCCAGGACTTCTTAGTAGAAGTGGCCTCTAGAGAGGAGGATAGCATTTTGCTGAAACAGTTGTGCCCAGCTTTGTTTCTTTCTCTCTTACTTAGGCTTCCACCTGGGTGACATGAGCAAAGGGAAAAATGTTATCAACTTTCAACTTTTGTTCTCTGCATGTTATCCTTTCCTTTCATTCCAGTGTGGGGTTTTTTTGTAGGTTGGAGAGTGATACAATACTGCTGTATTTCTGTCCAGGGCTTGTTTCTCTATTAAGGCCGGCTGGGTTATGCCTCTGTGTACAATGACTAGACATCTGGTGGGTACCTGGTCTTTAAGTTGGCTATCACCAAATTTCGGATCTATCCAGGCATTGAATCAGCACCGTATGCGTGCAGCCACAGGAGCAATTTTTGCTGGGTGTTAAATTTGCAGATGGTTATATTTCAATTCAGAATTGCCAAGGGCACATTGAACTTGTATCCCAACCACAGTGCTTTCAAAGGGTCACTCCTGCAAGCCTTGGAAGACAGTCTTGGACTTCTTAAAATATTGCCGTGCTTGGAAACCGTATTTCTCAATGGCTATGATAGCTTAGAAAATGCTAGATTTGTATGGTGGCATTTCTGGACGTGCTATCTGGAAAGATACTGCTCCCTGTTAATGTAAATGTTAATGATAATGATATAGGCCCAAAATGCTGCATTACATGTTTAGGGTTCCTGTTAGGGTTTAGGTTCCTGTTTAGGGATGGTGGATGTTCATGGACATATTCAGCTTTATATATCTGTTTCTACTGCACTCATTGCTCATAGCCGACCAACCTCTAACATTGTTTGATCAATTTGGTTTGCAGGTGGGCTGACCACTCTTGGGCCACTATATTAGAAGATTAAACAATGCACAAAACAGCAAGGGCAGGTACCATTTTGTCCCAGGAGATCCCAACTGAATAACATCTGGGGAAAAAGAACCAAAAGTTAGCTAGCTGTTCACAAACTGGCCATTTATGCACCTGGTGACCTTTAAAATGCTGGCACTCAGCCAGCACATAAAGAAGGAAAAGAATGTGATAAACCATAAATGTTTTACAGTGGAAATTACTTCCTGGATTTTGCAATCATGTACAACTAGTACCTCCACTTAGCATCTCGGTTTATAGTGCTCTTCCTTCATACATATCTCAACTGGAGAAGAAGTAAATATGTCAAGGAAAATCCCAGTTTTCATCTTTTGATCTCCAAAAGTTCTTGGGAATCTTTTGTGCTATTAAAAATAATTAAAAGAAAATTTCCTCAGGATGTTTATATTTGAAGTTTGGCAGGACAAAGAAGAAAATCCTCCCTACCGCTGGCCTGAAATAAATCAATTGTTGTAGGAGACAAAAAATCAATTGTTGTAGGAGACACTCTTTTTTCTCCATTTTAGAAACTTCCGTATAATATATTTGGACTGTATAATATATATGACTTCTGAGGAGAGGCTGAGGGAACTGGTCTGATTTAGAAGGCGGGGGGCATTTAATAGCAGCCTTCAACTCCCTGCAGCGGGGTTAAAAAGAGGATGGAGCTGGACTGGTCTCAGTGGTGGCAGATGGCAGAGCAAGAAGCAATGGGCTCAAGTTGCAGCAAGGGAGGTTTAGGTTAGATATTAGGAAAATCTTTTTTATGAGGAGGTAGTAAAACACTGGAACAGGTTACCCAGAGAGGTGGTGGAAGCTCCGTCCTTGGAGGTTTTTAACACTTGGCTTGACAAAGCCTTGGCTGGGATGATCTAGGTGGGGCTGGTCCTGTTTGAGGAGCAGGTTGGACTAGATGTGACCTCCTGAGGTCCCTTCACCCCTCACTTTCTATGATTCTGTGACTGCATAAACATTGCAGCTGTCATAAAAACAGATTCTTAGTTGGCGCTCACCTGATTTTTGTTGGTCCCTGAAAAGCTTGGGGAAGGGCCTTGTTCATCCTGAGTTCTTTGAAGTTGCTGATCTGTTAATCTATTTACTGACTATTGATCTATTAATCTACTGAGCCATTCTTAAAGGAAAAAAAAGTCCTTGCTAATCTAAATAAGACTTCTGGTTTTACTTAAGGACTGTGCTCCACTCACCTTTAATGCTTTAGCGAGAGGCAGTGGTCATGTACTATCTTTCATATCCAGTTTTCAGAGTTCCATCATCCCTTTCCCTTTCTGAAAACTGTCCTATAGGTAGAATTACCCGTGAATGTTAATGCTATTCATTACCTCCCAGATCTCCTAGGCTTAGGACTTGTTTGTTTGAGCTCTTTGCTGTGAGTGCTCCTTTGAGTATTTGATTTCTGGAATCTGATCCATGTAATTGGCTTCCCCGCTGAAGAAACTGAAGTGCCTCCCCTTTCCAAAGACATGGTAAGTGATGTCAGTGGAAGAGAAAGCAATTTGACACACGAGTCGAAGTGCATAGAGAGAGGTATAACATGTACTTCGCCAGCAGCGGCAGAGAAATTTTGGCACAGGGACCAGTAGAAACTGCAACACCCTCCCTTTGGGCCTAATATTCACGGAAGACAACAGGGATTTAGAACTAGTATCTGACAGCAGAATTTGGCCCCTGATGAAAGGGGGGATTTGACAAGTCCTAGCCCATGGGCATTGTCTCATGATGCGGTATGTATGCAGTCTTCTTTTTGCAATGCCTGGAATCCTTCACTGCTCTTGCACACATTCATGCCAAGCACATGCTGTAAGAAGGACCATTTCAAAGTGGAGATGAGCCAGTGAGGTCACACCAAAGTCTCAGCAGACTGCAGCTGTTTTTCTGTGATGCATCGGAGGGTGCTGGTGGACCAGAAGGCCATCCTTAGGTGAATGCTCTCACAGATGTTGCTGGGGATTGTCAGTTACTGAAAACTGAGCTTCGAACCTTACAGATGAGCAAAATTAGTTAGGAAAGGCCGACAAACTAACCATATTAATGCTGCTTTCTCATGACCTGCTGTCTCCCAGGATCCTTGCCAGCAAAAAAACCTGATACTGAACTCTCTTCATTTGTTCCTTGTTGGCTTTTCCCAACTTTAACTAAATGCAAGGTTTCTGCAGATTTGCTCAAAGGTCCCTGGGCACCAGATATTGCAGCACTAGGGGCTGTACTCAGATGTAGGTAGGTGGCTTTAAGTACTCAATGCTCCAGGACTGGGATCCCTTCATGGTCTACTTCAGGACCTGGCCTAATTTCAAGTAAACGACAAGTTAGGCTTAGAGTATATCCAGCTTACATATTAGCTTAACAAAGCTGACCTACAAGCCCCCAGATGACTTCTGCTGAGTCAAGGAGGCGATGACATGAATACAAATAACCCATATCTGATATAAGTATATTGATTAGGGGGTGGACTTCCCACCTCATCCTCCTATAAAATGGATCTCTCTTAAAGGATCATCTAAAGACTTATTACATCCAACACCTACTATTATTTCCTGTTCGCTCCCTCTCCCCTTTGGCAAATATTTCTCACTTGGGCCTCTGCTGAGTACGAATCTCCATCTATGAAACACCTTGGGCTCTCACCAAATGAGATAAAACTATTTCTTTTAAAGCAACACCAAAGGTTTTGTTCTCTTGTTCTAGCCTAGGATCTTTTACATCTCGTCACTTTTAGCCAGTTAAAGGTTGTTGCCTGAGAGAAAATGTGGAGAATCAATGGATCTTCACTGCAAGATTTATAGATCCCTCAAGCTTTAAATGAAGAGCCATCACATTTAATTGCTTCTGTTCTGCCTTAATTTCAGAGATGCACAAAATCTGTCTGGGGTCTCTGTGGCTGTACACCTCAGTCTTGAATAAATTTATCTTTGGAAATCCCATTGGAGATGGAAAACCAACACCCAGAGCCTCAACAGTATTTGTGTTTAGTGGGAGTAAAGTGGCTAAATACTTCCTGAGGATTTGAACTTAAGAGACTAGATGTTTTGTGCAAGACCTCATAAGTTTGTGGCAGACTTGTGTTCTAGTCACTGGGCCATTCTCTCTCCATGTAATGATGATGGAGCAGCGCTGTGTCCATTGTTCCCGAAGGTCTGAGTAGCCCTGGCACGCAGTGTTGTGACAGTCTATTCCCAACGTGTCTCAGATCCAACTGGAAGTATGGTGTTTTGAAATACAGTGAGTGTTCAAGTACTGAATGGACTGAAGAGGGTGGATTGCACGGTGGTTAGGGGTATGGGCAACAAAGATCAAATTTTAAGTGTCGTTAATGGATCTGCTGGATGGAGAGTAGGTGACTGGGCTGTAGAAAGTGCTGCCTTAAGGGTGATCATTTGCAGTTGTTCTGTTTTAATTCTCTCCCATTAATTTTTCTTATATCCCCTGTGCCACATTTAACCATTCTCAAATTCCTGAATTTAGGAGCTGCGTTGCACATAATTTATTCTTCTCATCTTCCTCCCAAAGCCAATCTTTGCAGACTGTCCACCACCACTTCTTTCTTTTCTATTTTTTCCTCCTCTTTGAATTCCTTTTAATAGGCCAACATCCCTCTGGTAATAATTATTGGCATTTAGAAGCTTATTCGAGGTGCATGTCCCTGGTGCCATGGAAGTGTCATTGCCTGTTTTCCTTTGGATGTACAGATCCAGCTATGGAGCTGCTAATCTCATTTTCTCATTTGTCTGGAGGGTAAGCCATTTGACCTGTGCACCCCAGCTGATCTGAAGCATCCACTAATCCATCTACAAAGTTTTACTGGAGATCCAGGCCTTCTAGGTGACTCTGCATCTAGGGTTTGTTTTTTTTTTAGCCATGTGCTGTTTCTGTTGTCTTAGCAGAAATGAAACATAACTCATAAAAATGCAGGCAAGAAAAATAGAGCAAGATTACTGCCAAAAAACAAATGGTAAGAGAAGCTAGAGGGGCCTTTTGCAGGGTGGAGGCAGGGAAGAAAGCACCTGTGATTTCCATTCCGACTCCCCCGACACCTCCATTCCATCCATTCTGCTCCAATAAAAGCATTCATTTGTCCTATCTTTGACCTCAGGGCAAGGTCTCAATATGAGGAGATTCTCCCTTGCTTGACTCCTTGGATGCCGCTCAGCACACTAGACCAATTAATCACAACCAGCAACTGATGAGCCCAGAACGCGTGCTGCCAGTTGTCCTCGTGCTGTTGCTATGGTTATCCTAAAGCTTTTTGCAGATGTTGGCCTGGTTTTTAAACTTTTCAAATTTTGCTTCATAGCGGCTATGCCACGGGTACTAGAAAGCTCAGAGGTAGGCAACAGTGGTGTGGTTGCTGGTTTGTGTTGGCTTGATGGTGATCCCCAGAGGCATCAGCTAAGATGGGGTGGAGCAAGTGGCCTTTTTAGCTCTCACTGCGATGTAGAGTAGCAATAACCAGAGAGCAGAGCACCCTGGCCATGTCTCTCCTGTATCTATGGCAGGTAGCGTGAACTCTGGACTTGGGCAGGATCTTTAGGGGAGCTGTGGGTTAGATGGGAGGGCCTGACTTAAAAGGGGCTATTTCCACCCATGGAAGCGTCCTTATCCTGCCAGAGCTATATTGACCATCTCAAGGGCAATGCAGAATCAAAGGTAGCCCAATGAGATGGGTAGCACAAAGGTATAGGTGCTGCACTTCCCTTGATCTATTGTTTTGTGAGCAGTAGTGTATACTAAGTGTTGCTAAAAACATTCAGTGATGCCAGGCCTGTTAAATGCCCTTCTTGAAAAAGTCAGAAAATTTTCCATATTTGGACAGCAGAGCCCAGTACAGAGTTTAGTAGAAAATACTCCTGCTATAAAAAGCATCATTGCATTTCTGAGAAACTTAAAGAGACGGATTCAGTAATATATGTAATGCATCACTGACCTAGGGTCTATAGATGTTTTACTTGTTACAGGGTGGGAAGTGGGGCATGAGTTATGCTTTGCAGGTTGCTATTTATAACAAGCCCTTTCCTTGAGGCAGCCTGGCTTACTCTTTAAGGGACAAAGAGAGAGAGTTATGCTACAACAAGATGACAGAACAGACAATAAATGAGGCTTTCTGTTCAGGAGCCGAGGAGATGTTTTCCTCCAATGTGTTTTCTGGCTATTTTCAAGGAATCTTATCTGGATGGAATAGTTTTGTTGTGAAAAATTTCAAACTTTTATTCACTGAAAAATGTTCTTTCTTCCAAAAAAAACAAAACAAAACCCTGTGTGGAAAAACTGTCAGGCTGGCTGAAAGTCTTCAGCTTTTGGGAAGTCTTGGTGACCTTGATCCAACTCATTTCTGAAAGCATCATCTGAAGGTTGTTGACCCCAAAGTTTTCAATGAGAAATAACGACTTTACTAAGGAAACATATTTCAATAAACATCTTGAGAAATATAGACAAATACAAATATTCTGAAATATTTGGCCCAAACCAGAAAGTGGATCTAAGCTGAACCTTGTAGAATGGACAGGGCTTTGATGTTTCTTTGATGACTGTAAAGACCTTTGCTGCTATTCCCTGTTTGCTTGCTTTCTCATCCTGGTTTTGTAGCACCAGCTCTGAAAAACCCATATGTGGTTTGCTGGGCAAATGAAAACTTGCCCTCCATTCAGCTGAGCTGGGAAGAGAGCCCACCTCTGGCTTTTCTCTTGGAGCTCTTCATCTTTGTCTTCATGAAGAGACTCTTCTTCCCCCAACCAGCAATGCCCCTGGACTCTCTCCTCCAGCAGCTGCCTGGCCACTCTCAATATTTAGGACCTTCTCCAGTCAATGTTGTGGTTTAGATGGGGCATAGCAATGGAGCTATGTGGTAGCTGTATCTGCTTTCCTGTAGTTCAGTTGCTATTGAACCTGTGGATCCCACAGGATTTGTTGCTGTTCCCGAAAGCTCACATGACAGCCTTTTGCTATTGAAAGCTCTCACCAAGCTTTTCGTTATCTGTGTCAAGTCATGCTGCTATCCACTTTCAAACTATTCAATCTATTTGGGGCTGAAGTTTCCCTGTGCTCTATTTCTACCCTAGTCTATGCAGTTCTGATTTCTGTTCTGGACCTAGTTCATTCTTCTGGGTTGAGTATGGGCTTGCCTTGATTTGGAAGACATCAGCTAATCTCTTCAGTTGAGGCAGTGTTTTATTTGTCCAAAAGATGCTGTGAAACATGATGATTTAGGAAAATACAGTAATCCGAATGGGTTTTATCTTCTCCAAATCCATGCACTGGAGGCGCCTGTACACACCACGGGTTTTAATCCTCATTAAATTAAATAGGTGATGGATAAATAGATTAATAAAAGATCTCTGATAGATAAAAACAGAAAAAAGCCTTTCCCCCCCTAAATCGGCATAAAAGACACTCCTTTGCTCTTACTAGCTATAGGGCTAACTATTCCTTATAAAAGAGCTAGCAGAAAATGCCAGTGTAAAACAGAAGGGTCTCTAGCTGCTTGTTAAAGGTCCCAGCTTAAAACGGGGTACTGAGGCAATGCATCTGATGCTCATAGGGAGATCCCAGGTTGGTCAAAACTCCCCAGAGCGTACTCCAAAGCTCAAGCTAACGTTACCGTGAACATAGCAATTTGATTTGTTCTCCATCTGAGAAGATCTCTGTCCAAAAGTGGATAAAGGGTCCCTTTCTTCCTAGAAACATCTGAAATCACAGTCTGGACTTTGGAAACAGGATACTGGTAGGTTCAGTTCCTCTGATAAGGGGGGAATGCTGCTTTTTTTTGTTGTTGTTGTTAATCCTGTGAGTGCCGATCAGTTGCTGTGCAGGTGTCTGATTTTCATTAAAATTGCAAATTGGCCTGGAAGCTTGATCAGATAACAAAGACATCATTGAAGCCATGTGTCTTCCTTCAGCAGTAGAGCAGAGGACAAGACAAAGAATTTCCCAGTGTGTGTCCACTTGTGCATGTTTACTGCGAAGAGAGCTTCTTAATACTTTGGTCATGGGTGAATAAATAGCTTCTAAGAAATGCCAGCCCTACCAAACGTGCTGCAGCTTCAGACCAGCTTTTGTGATGAATAGGAGAACTACAATGTTAGCCCTTTGGGGAAATATACAAGCTGTTCATAAAGGAAATCAATTAACTATGGCATTAGTTAGGTCCCAATTCAGCAGACCATCTCTCTTCATCAAAGCACTTAAGCATGTGCATAAGTTAAGAAAATATTTAAGTGCTTTAACAAGCGAGAAACATGCAGAAGGTCCGCTGCTGAATCAGGGATCTTATTTGTTATACAGTAGAAAAGAATGAAATGGAACCAAAAATCCCGATTCATTTTGCTGTTTTGAAACTAGTTGCAAATAAATCTCTCAACATGTAAAGGGAAGGATGCCTTTACTTTTACCTAATGCCTACAGGGAGAGCTCATCACAACGTTTTATATCGTGTAGCAGAACAAAATGATTTTAGTGGGGAAAAAAAGCTGACTTTTTCAAAGACTACAGGTTTGGCAAATTCCAACAAATCTAACAAACATATTAAAAATGACTCATAATGATGGTGGGGTTTTTTTTTGTTTTTGACTGTGGGTAATGCATGAATGGATTTGTATAGGCTCCGAGGTACTGTACAAAAACAGACTCAAGGGAACCCATTTAGACCTGAAAATGTATCAGTAGAAATACATGTTATACATAAAAAAGGCAGAAATTGCTGGAATAACACTCTTGGCTTGTGTTGTTGGCAAATAAATGAACACCAGTATCAGGTAGATAAATTTTCTGGCTCAAAGACATCTTATGAACAGTAATTAATTTCCAGGCCCAAAATAGATCCTTGTAGAACAGTGATGTTAGCTGGTGCTGCATAACAGTAGCTGATACACATAATAGTACCATATTCATTTGTTAAGGATAAGAAAATGGAGAAATTTGGCTGTGAAAGCAACAGGCCACCTGCTACAGAAATCTGGTGTGAAACAAGTCCTACATGGACTGCAGAGGAAGCCAGAGTCCTGCAAATGTTTGAGAAGAATAGTATGGTGGAAGGCATCAAATGCCAAGTTAAAGAGAAATATTAAATGACTGTAGGGAGAAGACAGACATGCACAGTTGTCCAGGGTATCATCTACAACCTTCTCGGGGCTGTGATGGGGATGGAAATCTGACAGAAGTCTTTAAGGATAAGATTCCAGAAGTTTTTGGAGGGACAAGCTAGGAGGCCCACCAAATCCAACTCATAAAAGCAAATGGTTTTCATTGATTGTGGTGATCCAGAAATGCTTGCTAAGCTCTAAGCACCTGATTTTGGCAGTGAAAGGGCAGCCTACCTACAACATTTGCAGAGTTTGGCAGGTTACTTAAAGTCCCTCTTGAGTTCAGGGGAGAACAGATTCATGCTTAGGCATTCACTAAGATGTGATATAGGGCACTGGGGTCTAATTCTAGTTACAGTGCAGATTCCTAACACCTCCTGCATTCACAAAAGCACCAAAGAGGAGACCAGTTCTACAGCTAGCTGCAGGGTTTTGGTGTGATTGCATCTGTGACCACTGTGATCACACCAGAATTTTGCTGTCTAAAGCAAAATGGCTTTTAAATACAGTTGTCAGAAACAAATGGACATCAGATGCTCCAGATGGGGCCTGTAGCCAAACTTTGAAAAAAAATCAGGCCTGTTTTTTAAAGGCATTGAACTCACAGAGATGTAGAGAGCTCGTGCAGGCTACATCAGCTGCCAGCGCAGCACTCCCACATTGGGAACATCATTGTGATTCTCAGTGAAGGATCAGACCCCATGCACATGGCGATCTTACCACTGTGTCTGGATTTCATGTGGATTTCAAGTTAAGGTTACTGCTCTTTCCCAATATGACACATGCCTAATGGGGTCTCAGTTATGCCGGACTAAAGGGCCTGGGTATAGCTTATTCCTTTTCCCATGCTGGAATGGTTACATGGAGGTAGATTTTATCTCAATGTATCTGACTCTGCTTTTCAGAGTTTGTACTTCTTTAATGGCATAAATGTAGTGAAAGAAGTGCAGCTTCCTAGAGTGGACCATACTTTATTCTTGTTTAAATTAAGTTCTCATCCAACAATCTTGCACTAATCAGGACCAGTGATCTGAAAAGAATCCCACTCTTTTTTTAAAACTTGATTCTTTACAGTCAAGTCAGTTTGCAAAATCTTTCCCAGGTTGCATCGAACAAGCAAAAGCAGAAAGAATTGAATTCAACAGCTGTGGTCAGCAATTGTTAGACCCTGGTAAAATTTCACACATGATTTCTCTATGAAACTGAAACAAGATCAACAGGATTTAGTCTGAATTTAAACATAACATTGGTTATATAATTTGGGAACACAGCAGTTGCATAACACTGTGAAAAATAGCACAGCTGTTTGCTTTTAATGGGCATGCCAACAGCAATGCCCTTCTCCCCCTACACGAGGTTTAGAGTTGAGGTTAACTCTCCCCCACAACACGCCCAATGAGGCTTTCTCCCTAGAGCTGAGATTAGCTCCCCCCTCAACCCATGACAGGTCCAGCAAAGCTTTCTCTCTGTCGCGGGGCTTCTGTTGGATTCACTAGTCCCTGCCTGCCAAGTCTTCGAAGTCATCTGCAAATAAGCACTTAAAAGTCTTCAAGGGAACATCCTCTGATTTATGGCCTGTGTTGGTTAAATCTAATTGAAAGAGCCAGGATCACTCAATCTGTGCTGCACTTGCCTCCTCTCTCACCCTCTGCCTGTGATAACTGCGCACAGCATGAAAATCCAATTTACTATGAGATTAGGACAGTATAATCTCATTAACAATGACAAGCTCCACTGGCCCTTTCTCCTACTCTGTAGACATCACCGCCAGTCCAGGGGATGTACAAGAAGCTGTGGCTCTGACTAACAGCCATTTGCAAAGCTAACCATCCACAAAGGAGCAATGGCATTGTAGATAGATCTGCCATGGGCCCAATCCTTATCTACTGCCTTCACATAAGTGTAAGCAATTCCCAGAGTATTTGAAGCACTACTCTAGATCTTTTTATCTGCATCAGACAGGCCCACGTCTTGACTTTACATAAGGGAACAGGTTTCTCCAACATCCTAGAGTGGAAAGGCCACCCCTTAGTAAATTAACTGTTCTCACAGAGGCAAGTATGAGGACGATTACAGTGGAGCTACTGCTAAGAGTGATTAAGGGGAGCTTTGTAGTGACTTTTTAGGATGGAAAGGTCTGTAGGGACCCAGTTTTTTTCTCCAAGGACATAGCTAGGAGTAGAGGCAGTCTTCAATAGCAGAGGCAGAACTCACTATAGCAGATGTAGTCCATGTGACTGTTCACTATGTGTAAGGTGGGGGCCAAAGGAACATGCAGCTAGCTTGGACTGGACTTTCCCCCGTTCCTTTCAATGATCTCGCCTACTATATTGTACAATAGGGAGAAATACAACATGCTACTGAGCAGGACTTTCGAAAGTTGCTTGTGGATATGACATCTTTTTGTGAGCGCTGAAGATGTGTTTTAACCGTTCAGTATGGGAAGGAAGTGTTTTTGTACGCCTGCACTCTAATAGGAACATGGGCAAATGATATGTTTGGTTGATACCATTGGGAGTTCTTTTATTTGCTTTACTGCCGGGCCAATTTGGGCCTTTGTAGCCTGTGGCATTTTCAAAAACAACCTATGCATTTGTGCTTGCAGTTTTCCCATGCAAGAATAAATTCCAGCACGCAAACAACTGACTACAAACTGAACACCTAGAAATCCCAGATTTGCAAATGCAAAGAAGGTCTTCCATTCCAACAGTCACGTGCACAAAGGTACAGGAACAAGTTTTATTACGAGGATGCTTTGCAAGTCTTCTTTATAGAAGATGTAGACACCAGTATGGGGTGCAGGTGTTTAAGAGGTAGGCAGATCAAAAACAGGAACCTGTGTGAGAGAGTGTGTTAAGCTTTTGAGGTTTTTTTTATAGTCAGAGTATAAGCTAAACTCTATTTCCACATCCCTCCTCAGGCGCTGAGGTATAAGTCTCTATGAATTTAAAACAAATCTCAAGCTAACAATAAGGCAGGAAATAGGCACATTTTGTGCCGTAGGCTGTTTGGATAGATGTTGTACTGATGTTCTTGGGGAAGTTCTTGAATTTACCTAAACACTCTGGTGCCATCTATTGGGAGAAAAACCATTTTTATTTTTATAAATAAAAAGATCCACTCTAGCAAAACCAGGAAGAAATATAAATTGACAACTTGTGGGAATAACTGTCGAGGGTTATGGCCATAAAAAAGATGTGTCTTGGGAACAAAGAAACTGAGAAACCAGCCTTTGAAATGTTCCACGTATTTCTGTTTTGTTTTGCCGTTGTAAAGCTGCATCAGTCTTGCAACCACATAAAGCAAACATTATATGCCAATCAACTACCAAATCCAGCCCATGACTGATTTGACCTGAAGTCAGTGCAAGTTTGGGCCCTCTAAAAATCAGGTTGCTTTAAATGGGTGACCAAATACGGTTGCACTTGTCTAGCTTTTGGCATCTGAGTTTGAAAACTGTTTGCTGATTAAAAACCCAAAAGTTTGATTTTAAGGTTTCCTGATGTATCTCAGTAACCAGCGCAATGATAAATTGCTGCTTTTTCAAAGACTATACTGAAGCAAGGTATAGAGCTGATTAAAAAGAGAAAGAGAGAGAGAGAAGCAAAGTTGTAATGACTACATCTAACATAAAGACTCCCTAGAGAAGAGGGGCTGGAAGGGACCTCAAGAGGTCATCTAGTCCAACTCCTGGCCTGAGGCAAGAAAGGCCTTGTGTCCCATGCAGGGATTGAATCTGTGACCTTGGCATTTAATAGGTTTGATCATATTAAATAAGAAAGCATCATTAGACAGATATTAGCTGTGCAGTTCTGTGCTTAGAAAAACAGTCAGACCTACACTGAACTTACAAATCCAGCAGAACAGAGCAGCAGCAGATCCTATGGACTTGCTGAGTAACGTTGGGCAAGTTGTTTCATCTTGCAGTACCTCCCTTTGTTTTTCTGAGGGTTTAAATTTCTTTTTTTATCCTTCAGCTCTTTGGGTCATGTCCTGTCTCTAACTATCTCTAGCTATAGTACCATGCCATGGTGGGGGCTTTTTATCTGCTAAGTGCTACCATGCTGCAGGTATTTAATAATAAAGTCCATAGGAGCTCTGACGGCAGAAGGAAAGGGCTGTGTAGAATATAAAGGCACGGATATTTTAAAAAGCGGTCCCTTATCCATGGCCTCCAGGCAGAATGTTGCCCGCAAGACTCTTTGATGTTGTGCATGGCCACAGGAAATTAAAAATTAAAACTGAGGTTGACTGGGAGAGCAAAGCAAGATGTTGCTCACAGAGCATTGCCTACTGCATAGTCTTACCTATGGGTCAACAAAGATTGAGCATCGTGGTTTTAAAGCATGATCCCAAGTCCAGAAAAAGGACTACAGGGATTCAGAAGGTCCTGAAAATGGGACCCAATTCTGCAAGGCTCTATTTTTTCCATAGAGAGTTGCTTAAATATTTTCCTTCAATGCAAAATATTTGGGAAACTAAAGATAGTTGCCAGCTGAAAAGGCAGACGTACTTGCTGACACTCAGTAAATAAATAAAAGTTATGAAGAAATTTTAGTGAAAATGAAACCCTGGAGGAATGGAGTTTGTTACTGTGGAAATGGAAGATGCACTTGATTTCCTGTCACCTCTGCAGGCTGTGCTAAGCATCCACAGAAATACCAAGGTGTTTTCTGAGCCTCTACATAGCTCCGACATTTCCTACTAATTTGGCAGAAACACAATAAAATAATGAGGCTGTGTTCCTTCCTCGTGCTTTTGGACAGGAGGTCTCTATATGCGCACCCGCAATAACTCTATGGGTGTGTCTACACATGCACTTTAATGTGCAGTAGACTATTTTACTGCGCATTAAAGCATCACGTAAAAAACCGTAACATTGTGCTAACGTGCAGCAAAATAGTCTACTGCGCATTAAGTGTCACTAAAAAAGTGTGCAAATGTGCTACCGTGCATTAGCTCAGCCTAAAGCACATTAATTTAGCATCTCACATTAGAGGTACTAAATTTAATGCACACTAGAAAAGGTGCATTAATGCAAGTGTAGACATGCCCTATGAGTCTATTTGTGTGGTGTGTTTACCCAGACTAACAGTGACCTATTTGGCTGATAATAAGTTGAACGTGACTGTGAGGGCCCCTTGCTGAGGGGCTTGTGAGGTGTGTGGCCATTTATTCTGATATGAGAGAGCAAAGCAACCTGTCTATGCCCGAGCTAAGGTAGTTCAAAGCTATGTTGGGTGTGTCTACCTGACCTGCCGTCACTTGTTTGAATTTCAGGGTAGACAGGCTTGAGACTGGCTTGATGCTGAAAAAAAATTGTAGGTGGCAGAGAGTTGTTTGTTGCAATGTTTCCATCAGACCCAGCTAGCTTGGAGTAGGTGGCACATTCATCATAGATCTGACCTATTAGCAATGCTCCCTAACAACGGAGGAAGTGATGGCAGTAGCCTTGGACGACAGTCTAATGCCTTTGCCGACGTTACTTTTTTCACTCGTGCAACAAGGATCTTATTAGCCCTGGTAAAAGGCATCAGTCAAAGTATGATGAGGACCGTCACTTAGCTGTGCTGGTAGCCACAGGGAATTACAGGCAGAAAGGTGAGACAGGCCTATTCCTGGAGCTCTGGGAGCAAATACCAAAACCACAGTGACAGGTGTAATGGCAATGGCTCTTGGAGATGGTTAATACAGCCACAGATCCAGGGCTGATGAGGAGACTGCTGTTTATCCTTTGCCCATTAAACTCCAGGTTTTTGATGGTGTTTTCCAAATAGGTTTGTCTGTGGAGCCTAAGTTTATCCTTGAACTCACCAGGGACTTGGATAGGTCAGATTGTGCAACCACCTATTTTGGACCCTTTCAAAAAACATGTGGATGTTTTTCTTGCTGGGGCAGAGGGGAGGGGCTGGACTCCGTGATCTCATGAGGTCCCTTCCAGCCCCTAATGTCTCTGAAGGAGATAAAAATGCTACTTATCCCTTAGATGCCAGTGCTATTGTTTCTCTTGGGTATTATGAGAACAAAACTATTGAAATGCTTTGCTATCCACAGACAGCAATTGCTACAAAGTGCCAAGACTTATTATTTAATGGAACTGTACCAGGTATGATGCTATTAGTTTAGACTTTGCAAACCTAGCAGTTCTGGCTCTTTTATTATTATTATTTTATTCTTATTCTTATTACTATTACTATTATTATTATTACTAAGAGCAGTAAGTACAGTTTGAGAATAACTATACTGTGTGGATTATCAGCTTTTTGATAAGATTGGAAGACCAACTAAGAGCATGGTATCACAATGAAGGGGTAGCAAGGTTAGCAAATGTGCTGCTGCTATAGTATTCCCAGAAATCAACTGTTTTTGAACTTACAGATGGCCTTTGAGGCTGGCCAGGTTGAGATAACATGGGGAGATAAAGTTGGTGTAAAACTCTCATTCACACCTACTGTATAAGAGAGTCACTATAACCTTAATTTACAGCAGAAGGAGTCCCTATGATCCAATCTAAGTCCCAGGGAAATCAAAGTGTAGCGCGCTAAGGTTAGGGTCAGTACTTTGCAAACTAAACAAGCTTATCTTCTGATTGGCTTTTAAATGGAAATCTATATCATTACGTTTAGAAACGGTGCAGGCCATCGCGTAAATATTTTATGTGCGCAAAACTATTGGAGTGAAGAAGGAATGTTGTTAAAGCTGACTACTAGCATAGTACAAAGGCATCAAGAGGAGAACAGTGCTTGGTTTTTAGAGCGGATTTGAGGAAAGTTATGAAAGCAATAAAGTTTTCTTTCTGAAAAGTTGGATTCAAGCGTTAGAGGTAGGTGATTGCTGGTAAATCCTTACTGGATGTTTGTTCACATCAGAAAACCACCATGCTGTTGTCTCTGACTGGTGTGCTCCCGAGGTGGCTGGCTTGTGAAGTGCTGTTTCTGGACAAGACAGGGGTGCACTGGCACCACTGGGTGAGGAAGCTTACATGAAACAGTGACAACATTTTCATTCCTGTGGTGTACAGGCCTCACCTTTTGTGAGCACCAAGCCTATGTAGTCTATAACGCTAATACATAATGTGTGCACCATGGTGAATCTGGCACGTAGATCTTAGAGACCCTGTTTGTGATTCTATTCCCCTTCACAGCAGCGTATGTAAGAATTAACTCCATGGCGCCCATGGAAATCTGCCATTGAAAATATAGCGAGATGGCTGAAGGAACCCACCACCTCTCAAAGTTACAACAGTTAAAACTGAAGAGAGGAAGGTCAAGTCATTGGGTCTGGGTCCTACTCCTGGTGCTGCCACAGAATACCTTAATGACCCCCTGCTAGCATGGATTGACGTACTCATAGTGATTTAACTGAAGCAATGCCCATTTCTAAAGATTTTCAAGACAAAGGATCTGGACCTCTATCTTTGTTTTGGCCTCAGTTTTCCATCTGCAAAATGGAAATGATGATGATACTTTCCCTTGCTCAGCTCCACAAAAATGTCTCCATTCATCTGCTCTTGTTTTATGCTAGTGAGGGTGCCCAGCAGGGAACAGGGTCCCAGCGCACCCACATGGCAGCTTCACTACCTCATTTTCAGATCTAGCATACATAAAGAGGGAGGGAGTTGGGTGGATGGGATGTATTACCGCAGCAGCAAGACTGAGCTCTCTGCCATTGCTGTAGGCACATGCCCAATACTTTTATGTTTCACCCCGTGGGAAGAATTCATACACCAAGGTGATGCGCATCACTGGAAAAAAAAAATCCTATTTTGCTAACGTGGCCTGACATAAAATTAGATAAGAAAACAATTATTCACACACCATTAACAACCTGTGTGGAAAAGATGGGTGTTAAATAGAAGTAATAAAAAGAGATTTCTACGTGTTTCTGTCTGCATTTGGTGCATAACGGCACAGCTGTAAGTACTCTGGAGTGAAATGACAATGAAATCCCGGAGGCTGTTATTAGGAATACTGCAGCCTCCAGAAAGATGACAGTTTTAAATAATTTGTTCCTGATTGAAAAAGGTCACATGAGACTGACTCTGCAAAGTTTACATAACAAAGAGTAATTCTGTGAAGCAAAATGATTAATTCCCGTCATTACACATCAAACAAAATAGTTACAAACCATTATTGTCCGTGTTCACATTGCATATAAAGGCGGTTTTCACTAGTTTCGTTTCCAATGAGAGGAATTTTTGACAAAGACTTAGCTCTCCTGCTTTTCATAGCAGAGGAATTTGTGAATGGGAACTGAGTAGGCTGCCACGCAAGTGTGAGAATTGTTACACTAGTGTTGTGGCAGGAAAAAGACAACAGCGCTTTAGAGTGGACTGAAGCCTACTATGGGATTACAGTGTGATGAAGAATGCACTGGCCATACAATGGGAGGATTGTTGTTCTTCCTGGATACAATGAGGCATTGAAGGGTGTCACAACACTAAAATGATGGATTGTTCCTTCAGGATGTTTTTGAGTGTTTCCATGCTTAGTTGCGTATACACACCAAGATGGGGACGACAAATCCTTGGGCTATTTGGTGCTTGCTGTGTTAGGGTAGAAAGTGGCTTTTAGTTTAAAGCTATGTGGAGCCACACATCTGCTGTATGAAGGGACCGCTGAACTTGGAGAGCGTGGACCTGCTCTTTCCATATCAAGAGCATCTGGAGATTTGGACACATCTCAGTGATTATACCTGAAGTTACTAGACATGTCTCCTGAGATCCGGACCCCTTGTGCTAGGCACAGGATGGACAAGGAAATTGAGACTGAATAGAAAAGGCAGGCAGTAGGTGAGAAGAGGATTACCTTCCCCCCCATTTTATCAATTAATTTTATCAAGGTCCCATGTGAAAGAACTTAACCTAGATCTTGAACCTCACTGTAGAGTCTTTACTGCAGGATCAGCCTCCCTTTTTCAAACTGTGGGGGGGCTCATTATTTGTACGTGTATTTTGGTAAAGGGCTAGTTTCAGTAAAAGGCTAGGACAAGCATGTGTCTGAATTTTTTTTCTTCCCAGGTCCTTTCCCCACTTTGAAGAGGATCTTCTCCTTGCTCATGGTGCGATGTTTGATTTAGATTAATTTGCCACCTTTTTATCTCCCTTTTCTGCGGTCCCATTCCTTGCTTTTTCCTCAGCCTCTCCTTTTCTTCTCATCTCCGTCATCCCCTTCAGTCCACTTTCAAATCCTGTTAGAGTTTTCTCTCCTCTTCCTAGGAGCAAGTCACTGAGCACAGTCAACTTTTCACCATGGCTGGCACTTTGGCCTTCCATTATCACAACACTTGCTTTACTGAAGCTCAGTTTGTTGGAGTGATATGTCTAAATCCTAACTCCCAGTCGCTGGTTCTGGCCATTGTACCTCACTACAGCCTGGGTCCTGTATGTGCTGATATAGTTATATGCAGTTTTGTTCCACTGCCCCTATGAGCAGAGGCTGTGTCTGGGCCCCAAACCAGGGGTGAAACAGTGCTGGGGGTAGAGCAACACTGGAGCAAATCTTGCTTATGCTTTTCTTAACCTTTTCTCACAATGCTTTATGGACACACAAGACACTTCCAGCTAAATATTTACTTTCCCAGCACATAAGAGAAAAAAAGACAAGCTCTTTCAAGGAGCTGTTAATAGAATTAACAGCATTTTCAGAACCTTGCTCAAATGACTGCAGACATCATAATCTTTCTACGTGTGGGTAAAAGCTTACTGGGATCTATTTCCACTAAATTCTGCTACAAAAATACTAACAGCAGCGAATCCCAGGTACTCTCTATACCTCTCCTTCCAAATCTGAGTCTT
>NW_017728997.1:13601475-13638207 GCF_001723915.1 Gavialis gangeticus | reverse complement strand
GAAAAAAAGACAAGCTCTTTCAAGGAGCTGTTAATAGAATTAACAGCATTTTCAGAACCTTGCTCAAATGACTGCAGACATCATAATCTTTCTACGTGTGGGTAAAAGCTTACTGGGATCTATTTCCACTAAATTCTGCTACAAAAATACTAACAGCAGCGAATCCCAGGTACTCTCTATACCTCTCCTTCCAAATCTGAGTCTTTTAAATTGTATTTTTGCATGCCTTTGAGTCACAAACTAATCTGTTTAGTTAAGAAAGCAGATTTCTTATTGTTAGCAATTTCAGACACCATTTTTTCTCCTCTGTTTCATGTGTCAAATCACAAGATCTATAATGTTGCAATCCATTTTTCTCCATAAAAGTATTTAATAATGACAGATTAGATTGGTTCTTCTGACAGATTAGATAGAGTTTCGTCTTGGCCTTTGATGAAATACAAGGGAGAACAGGAGTCAAGTAGTAAAAAATGTCTTTGCAGTGAAAGGTTTGACTTCTTATCTTCCTAGATTAGCATCCTGCCTTTGCAAACAGCTCCCAGAAAGTTTAATGAGCCTCACGGGGATCTGCTGTTATAAAAAACAGTCACTCTTTGGGGACTTGAAGGGCAAGGAGCAGCCACTTCGTTTTAATGAATAAAAATACAGTGCGCTGCCCACTTCAATGGCACAGAGCCATTTAACGAAGGAGACCATAGGGTTTCTTTTCATTCTCCATGCACGCTCCTGTGCCTATATGCAGAAGACTTGTAAAAATTTTGAGACCTTCAAGAATTATCTCTGGGATCATGACACTGTTAAATCTGACAGTTTAACTCTATATTTTGTCTGCTTCCTAGTCTAGCCAGCCTGGAAAGAGACTTCAGCAAATAGTCTTTTTTTTCGTTGGAGTGAGGCACAACACAGCATATTAACACCATTTCCCCTTAGCAAAGGCAGGGCTAAGGAGGGTGTCTGTTCATTTTGACTTCTTCCCATGCTGTGGTTATGAGCAGGGATCCTAGTTTGCTCTGATAAAAAAAATCCCCAATTTCAGATATAAAAAAGTAACCCAAAATCCACATTTTCCCATGATTTAAATGAAATGCCACTAATATATAGCTCGCTCTCTCTCTACACACATGCGCGCACACACACACACACACGAGAGAGAGAGAGATATGGCGGTGTTTCATTTTAATCACAGAAAAGTGTGGATTTTGGGTTATTTTTTTATAGCCAAAAATTGGGAATTTTTTTTAATTGGAGAAAACTAGGATCTCTGGTTATGAGCAGGTTCTTCAGTTGAAGACAATATTGTGCCTGCATCTCTCTCTGAGCATTGGTGCTAATGTTTCTGATATCACTGACTGAGATTTTCCTCTTCACCATTTTCATCATTTTCCTTTTCATGATTTTCAGAGGAAAAAAAAATGCAGTTTGGGGCAAACACATTTTTTTTAAAAAAGGAGCAAAAATAATTGCAAAAAACTTCACAAAAAGACACATGAAAAAAGATCATTTTTATCACCATTCACTGGAAAGTTTCATTAGTGAAAAAGGGGCCCCTTATTTGGTAGGGAAATTTTTCTGTGCCCGAAGAGAGCTTGACCAGCTCTTTCCCTTTTCTTCCAGATTCCTTCTTTATGCCAGTATTTTTTTTTTTTTTTTGGAGGTGACTGTTGTGTGCACCATAGCTTTATTATACTTCAGGGTATGAGCTAGGAATAAGCCCAGGTTCTTGTGGTGTAGCAGCTCAGGGCTATATCGCTCAAGCTACAGAAAGGCCTGCAAAAGGCAGGGCAGAGCAGTTCCTTATAGACCAGGGACTGGCAATCTTTTACAAGCTGCAAGCCAGAACAACCCAGCTTTGAGCCAGTGCACGCCAGGCAGCCTCACTGGTGCAGCAGTGGCAGGGCTGGGACCAGGCAGCTGGATGGAGCACCCACACCACTTCCCCCAGCTCCCTGCTCCCTGGGTTTAGGCACTGTATTGGGACCAGGTATCTGCAAACTAGCAAGGCACTCATAAGGCACTGCATTGGGACCAGGTATCTGCAAACTGCATTTGCACTGCCACTGCTTCTTCTTACACTGCGTCCTCCTCCCTGCTCAGCCCTAGTACGGGCATAGGCAAAGCCCTCCAGCACTTCCCACTGGATCCAGCAACCGATACGGCCTGTGGTCCATATATTGCCAACCCCTGGTATAGACTGTTACTTGCGATCCAATAGCATCCAGTAGAGAGCAAAGACACATGCACAGTGGGCAATCTATTAGAGTACCGTACACGGGTAATAACACCAACACATGACAGGGGAATGAAATGACATGACAAGTTGATTATCAGCTGTGGGAAAAAGCAGCTTATTGTGCTACCAAGTCATCCAAATATGAGATGAATTAACTTACTGATTGCCAGCTCTATTTCTTGTCCTAGCAACACCACCACTGTGTGGATATACTTTTTAAAAAAATGCAATATGAGACAAAGATTTTCTCAGGTTTTTTCCCCTCCCCTTATTCCCAGATTAATTACAAAAGGCTTCATATTTTTCAAATACAGTAATTTCAGTGCAATTTTTCAAATAAGCAATTTATTTTGGAAATAACTCCTTAGCCTCAGGGAACTGTTATCTATGCAACTATTTTTATTAACTGTTGAGCAATGATCCTAGGGGAAGAAAACACAAGCCTTCAAAAGATTATTATACAGCACTATTTTTTTTTTTCTTTCTTTTGTTTTTTGGGTTTTATTTTTTTACAAATGACATGAAAATTGTGTGGAATCTGAAGGATTATTTTAATCTCCCTGCATTACTCTGGGCATTGTTTATAATCTGGGGAAATCACTAAATTTCAGAGCTGTCTTTTTTCATACAAAGAATATGTTATTAACATACATATTGTTTAGGCATAGTTATACACGGGTTTTGAAGCAGAAAGGTATTTTTTTTAATCTTAGTTGCATTTTAGAGGTAGGAGAGTCGTTTTTTCATTAGGACATATTATCAGGGGAAATACTGTAGGCTGGAAGAAATCATTCATTGGAGAGTCAATGCAGAAGCTATAGGAAACGATGTTGGCTGGACTTTATCTTAAATGACAGCCTGTTGTATCCTGCTGATTTTCAGTTGGTATGACTTAATCAGTGAGTTTCCTCCATGATTCTTAAAGTATTGGAGGCAAACTGATTTGGCTTTGAGAAAGAGAAAGTTGTAAGATTAAACCCTTCTTGAGAATTAGCTAAATCTAAATGTCAGCTCTGATTATACAATCTATACAAAAGTAGATGTTCCACCTAAGCTGCATAGGCATTTTGTGGCAGTTTTGCCTGAATATAAAAGATTATAGTATCATTTCCCAGGCTTCTGAAAGCTGAGCCTTGCTTTCAGGGATATAAAACCCATTCCCCCTCTTTCAGTTCTGCCAGATGTTGTTAAAGGCCCAGTCCTCAGAACGGATAGAGGGTACACTCCAAATGCAGATGTATGGAGGTGGGATGCTGTTCTCTGACACTACTCTGACATTACTGTCCCTCTGAAATGTTGAGTCCCTGCTCCAACACTGGGGGGCACAAGAGCTCCTCGGCAGAAGTACTGCACTATTCTTTTTTTCTTTTTTTACTTGGGCAAATAATATATATTTCCCCCCATTCTTGGAAATAACTAAGCTGTTTTAGCTGCAGCTTTCTAGAACAATATAGCCTGCACCTGGTGTGGAAAAGGCCAGCCCAAGGAATTTAAGTTTGACAAAGTTACAGATAACTGAACACCCCCCCCACGGGTCTTATAATGGGAAATGTCATACAACCTTGACTACAAGCTCCACAAATTTTTACCAGTCAAATGGATTCAGGTTTTCTGACAAAAAAACACCCAACCCTACAAAGGCTCATGGGAACTAATGAGCAGGGATCCTGGTTTTCCCTGATCAAAAAAATCCAACATTTCCTGATTTACTCCCCGCCCCCATCCACATTTTTCCAGGATTAAAACGAAATGCCTCCCTCTCTCTCTCTCTCTCTATATATATATATATTTATATATGCATACACATATACATATATAGGAGTGTGTGTGTGTGTGTGTATGTACACCACACACACACGTGTGTATATACGTGTGTGTGTGTGTGTGTGGTGTACATATACATAAATATAGTGGCATTTAATTTTAATCCTGGAAAAATGTGGAGGGGCAGGGGGGTTAAATCAGAAAATGTTGGATTTTTTTATCAGATAACCAGGATCCCTGCTAATGAGAATGGTACAAACAGCAGCAGCTCTGCTGGAAAGATGCACCAGAATTGCTTGCGCTTTCTCCAGGGTGGCAGTGAGGACAGACTCACAGACAGGAAAACCCCTTTCTTTCATACTGTGCAAGTGCTGCCCTCTGGTGCTTGCTTCCTTTGAACATTAGTTGAGACATAACCATTAAGTTGCTGCCATCTGCCCCAGGATAGAGGGAGCCATAAGGGAAAGAGCTATTAATTAGGAATCAAGAATAGAAACACATTGGTTGCATTGAATTCAGCTGGACAAGAAGTAGCAGGAGGTTAACTTTGTGGAACCAAAGTCTGGATGTGCTGGTTTTGGATATCTTGGGACCAATCCAACCACAGCTCTGGAGACCGATGGGAGTCCTGGGCTTGGGACAACCATTTGGTTCTTCTGCGTGGCAAGATTTGAATTCTTGCAGCTCATCTGCAGGGTCCACAGTCCATACACACTTTGTTTTACTTGGCCTACACTTTACACGGGTTCCTGAAGGAGAAGAGAAGTAGGAAGCCTGTCTGAACAGTGCCACCATCTAAGACAGCATGAAACAGAATATGATGCAAGAGGGGTGCAGCTTATTTTCCCTGTGGATTCAGTGGACGTCTTTATCTATGAAGGTGCTCCCTGTCAAGTAAGACGGGAACCAGAACTGGGTCCTGACTGGTTGTACCCTCTTCCCAGCACTGCAAATGCTGCACATTCTGCTGTGGCAGCTTCCGCTGCTCTCCTCTGAGCTGCTCCCAACCCCTTGTAGATGGTGAACCTTATTATCCATCACTTCCTTTTTGTTTCTCTATCAGATGTTAATAAACTCAATTGGTGAAGTTTTAGTAGATGCTGTACGCTCTGTAAAATTCCTGGGTCAGACAAAATGTCTATAAAATGCCCACTGGACTCAATGGAAGACCTATCTCTGCATAAATTGTGGAATCAGGCCCAACATTTAGCTTTGGCTAATGTAGATGTTCAGGAAATGTTAGTAATTTTAAGAATATTATGTTCTAGCTATAAGGTGACTCCTTGCTTACACCTTGTAGTTGCTGCTTAGATAAAGGCCATTAGCATAAATGGGGAAGAAAGTCTTCATCCACCAGACTTGCATATTAATTTAGGAGGAGGGAAAGGACTTTTTTTATCCTTTTTCTTGTCTCTAAAAAAAGTAATTTTTCTTTGCCAGCTCTGAATGTTTTTGTAGCTTTTTGTTTTTTTGTTCCCTGATAGCATTTGGTTTGCCAGTGGTTTGTAGTTCTAATCAGCTTTGCTTTCCATAAGAGAAAAACGCTTTTATCTGGATGTATCTATGTAACAAAAAAAATCTGCCTCTGTTTTGAAGGAGATTTTCATCTGTCCCCTTGGGACCGGGTGAAAAGCTTTTCTATTAAAACACAATGAGAGAGGAAATTTGATCCATATGATTCACCCCACAGTCCCTTCCTCCTCATTTCTGGCAGCATCCTCCACGGATGTCTTTTATCTTCGTATCATCTTGGCTGACACTAGCCACAATACATGTACAGCCCTCGATGTATTGGAGGACAGTCTCTTTGCAAAAAATGTCTCCCTCTCTTTGAACAAGGAGCATCTTCCTTATTACTCTTAGTTCAGGAACTTCTGAATACTGAGTGAAGAGCAGGACCCCCATATTCAAGGTTTTTGCAAGCACGTCGTCTTCATCTTCCACTTTATAAGCATTGAAACAAAACGGGGTTTAATCCAAAAAGGAGAGGGGCAGTTCTGCCCTGTTTGAACCCCAGCCCCTTAGAGTGCAGAGGAAGGCAGAATCGGGTCTCATAAATAAATTGGAGTTGAGCCCTCAACTTGAAATGCCTCCAACGTTGGAACCAGACAATGGTTGAAGTGTTGGGTTGCCTGTCTCTCCAGTGGAGTTATGGCAGACACAGCTTGCTCTGAGACCCTCACCAGTAACACGAAACCATGGGGAGAAGGTTTCTATGGGAGGCAAACTGGCCTAATTATGTCCTGCCTGCGCTAACATGTGGTGGCCAAGCAAGGGTTGAACCAAAGGGATATGCAGGCTGGGGACCGACTGGCTGGGCAGCAGCTCTGCAGAAAAGGACCTGGGGGTTACAGTGAACAATAAGATGGACGTGAGTCAACACTGCATTTCAGTTACTGAGCAGAGAGGACACTTCCCATGAGTGTCCGCAGATACAGACCCATCTCACGTGACAAAGCATAACCTGTTATAATTTAGACCCATATCAAGCCATTTGGGGCCAAGAAGTAGAGTTCAGTCTCTGAGCCGTACATTTGTGTGTTGCACTGTTATTATCTAGGACCAGATGAAGCCAGTCTTCAGCAAAAATGAATGTATCCCTCTGTCTGGAAGGGAACATGGAAAGTTCATCCTCCAAGAATGTGAAGTCTATTTTTGAGTTATCTTATTTAGTTGTCTTAATGAGTTCTGCCTTTTTGAACACCCAAGGCCAGACCCTGCAGCAGCCATAACTCCAACATCTGGACGCTTGATCTGCTCTGCAGTCTAGATTACAAAGGACAGAATCCAAGTTGGCATCATTCCCGGTATGTTTGGTGACTTTCAATTGGCATTGTTCAGGCTGGTATCAGCAATTGAAACAAAATAGAATCAACATTTGTTGCAGCTAATCGGCCTTCGTTTAAATGTTGGATGCAGCTTAGAACAGGAATGTATAACTGGTGCAGTAACATATTGAAGCACACTAGCAAGCAGGGGGTAGCTCTTTGAAAAGTTTATTCCCTGATGCTTAGTTTGATCTCCCAGTTGATTTAGAGTTTTTAGCTTCTCCTGGTTTACTATTTGTTTGGCAGGATGGAGAGGCCTGTCCTACATGTGTGCACCCTGGAAAGAGGTTACAGAAGAAGCAGTGCTTTTCTCTTACATGGCACTTTTTCAACAGCAGATCTCAAGCTGGTTCACTGAGGAGGCAGGAATAATTGCTTCCATTCCACAGATGGGCAAACTGAGGCATGGAGTGCTGATGTCACTTGCCCAAGGCCAGGCAGCAGGCCAGTCTCTGAGCCAGGAAGAAAACCCATGTCTCCTGAAACCCAGTCCATGCTCTTAACTTCTGGGCCACTATTCTCTAGCAAAAAAGTTATGGCTAGTAGTTAAATAGGGCAAGTTTGGGAATTAACTAAAGTACACCAAGTGCAGTCGGTAAAGCAAGGGCTTAACTCTTTCCCTTGATATGATATCTTCATTAGCTGCTAGGAGCCTCACAGGTATGGATGTGGGAAACAGTTTGGGATCTTTTCATTAGAAAGAAAGCAGTCACTATGGAAAGGTGATGCAAACTTGTTCTCCCTTGATCTTGGTCTGACCTAGGACAAGAGTCTCTTGGGATATGGGGAGATCTGGCTATGGAACATCTGCTGGTTGGGTTTATAACGATGCTCAGGCTGCAGGCAGTTTGGGAGCCAGTGGCTTGGATTCTGCTTTGAAATATGACCCATAAGACTCATCTCCATCCTTGTGTAGCAACTTCTGTTTGTGTGAGTGAGCTTCCTGCACCCAGGCACTAAACGCAACAATTAAGGCCAATGTCTGAAGAAGCATTACATGTCTGGAAATCGGGGACGTTATTGGGAATATAGGTATTCATTTGCTGGTGCTATGGTTGGTCCCTGAGCTACTTCTTTTCCAGTTTGGACCATTTCTCATTAGAAACTCTTAAAATTGGCCGTAATTGGTGCTATCTCATGCATTGTACCTGCATGTTCCACCTCAGCTCAGAAAGGTTGTCACCCTCTTCTGTAGGCAGCTGAAGTTCATAGTTAAGACTCATTTCTCGCCAAATGCTATTTTCACAGCTGTAGTAAATGATCAATTCCTGCTCCTTGTAGCCAAGGTCAGGTGTGAGGGAATAATAGTCTCATACCTTAGCTTTGTGTACCAGGTAGAAATGATTTATTGCATTTCCAAAAGAGGATGCTTGACATTTTGAAAATGCAATGTAGCGCAACAGTAATTAAGCAAAAACTAGACCGCTGAACAATTGATTACCACTGTCAGAAAAGCCTGATTAACTTAGATGCTTGAAGAACTGATTCTGCCACCTATGAATTAAAGGTTAGTAATTAAATTTGTGGGCTGGGACGACTACCTCTGGATGATACTTCACGGAGAAGGGTCCTAATGTAGAATAATTGGATGGGGAAAGAATGCTTGTGGTTAACTCTCACACGTTCAGCATGAAGAGGCACCAGGCTTGCGTGCCGGCTTCAGTATCCAGCAGTGTTGTCAGTGTGGTCCAGCAGTGTGAATAATAGTGATGTGCTTCTCTTCACATTCCCATGAATGGTGATGCATGGCTGGAAACTGCAGTCAGCAACATTCAAACTGGCAATTAAGAGCAACATTTTTAACAGATAAACTGTTCTCTGTGGCCACAAGGGACAAGAACAGGGGTGAGCTAAAATTCTCCCTCTTCTGGTGTCTTTAAATCAGGCTGTAGCCCAGCCACCACTTGCTAAGCTTGGTATTGGAAATGCTGGGCCAAGTCCTCTGGTCCATGTTAGATATGAGGTCAAACTTGTTGGTCATAATGGCCCCTTCTGGCCTTAAAATCTCTGAGTCAGTTATTTGGTTATTGTTGCTGTAATGGCTGGTTTCTTTCTGGGACCACCTGGTCTGTGTGAGCAAACAGAGGATGCACACAGCAGCTGCCATGAAAAAACTGCTTTGCTATAATAACAAGAGTTACCTCCATGCTGTTCCAGTCCTTTCAGCGCCAGTTCATCTTTTGCACACAATGAGCAGCCATGCATCTTTATAGCCATTTTTTCCCATGGCTTTTAAAAATTCAGATGCATGGTTAGGGTTTCAGGCATTCCTCCTGTATGGCTGGACCATCTCAGTTGTGACTCTAGGGCCCAAAAGGCAGCATTTGCATGAGACAGTTGGATTGTACTTTTATGTGACAATCATTTCAGGGAAATGGCACTTCAGGGTTCAGCCTTAATTTCTGTAATGGATCGTTAAAGGAGTTTGTTAATCAAGTGAATTTATAGTGCGTCTGAGTTTAACCCATACGGTGCCAGGTGTTTCTAGAGTGTACCTCAAACATAGTAGTACCTTACTTGTGATCAGATTTTCCCCATCACTGTTTCTCATCTGAGCATCTGTATTGCACTTTTGGCATCACAGGTGCTATGTGTTACTGCCAGTAAAAATGTTGACAAAAATATCGAACAAATGGACATCAGTCTCTTTCCTAAAGTGGCGGAAAGAAAAGAAAAATCTCTGGTTTTCATATCTGATTTCTACAATTCCTTTTCCATTTGTTATTGGAACAAAAACCTTTAAACCATCCTAGCTGAAGTCTCTCCTTGTCCAACGCTGCCACAGCTGCAGTCTGTAGAAGCTTTTAAGCTGGTCCCCAAAATCTGAAAAGGCTGTGAGCAGGGCAGTCTCAGGGCTATGTGCTCCCCGTCTCAGGTATTTATATAGTCTATTGAATTGCCACACAAATTTGATCAGACTTGGCTTCTCTCTAGTAACTCACAGACTAACAATAAAAAAGCTGTTACTTTGGGGAAGACTGGGCAACAGGCTTAACATTCCCCAGGATGCTTTTTCTCTGTGCCTCCATGCAGCCCTTGCCAGATAAATGTTTGATTTCTGGAATTTCTCGATATGAGCTAGACCCCATTACAATTTCACCATTCCCTCTCCCTGAAACATGCTCCCTGGTGAGTCGAGCTCTTCTCACTTGTCCACTGGTGAGAACGAGCTGTATTGAAATGCATGTCTTGCTGTCAGAACGGCTCTGGGAAGAGTTATCTTTTCCCTTAATTGTGTCTCTATTATTATCAGTGTTGTTTCTCAGCTCAGTTGGCAGCAGCTGAGGCATGAAGCATTGATGTTCTTTGCAGCAGTTGTGTTGCATCTGTTTAGCAACTCCAGCCGCAGCCCTTTGTAGAGGGGCTGAGCCGATTCACATGTGAATTGGCGTTTGCGTGCAATGTGGACTGAAAATCAGAGTGGCTCACGCTGGAACCTCGGGTTCAGAATTTTTCCTCTGAATTTCCATGAGGATGGGGGTTCGGGGTCCTGTCCCAAGATCTGAGCTGGGCTCTGCTGTTTTTTGGGTCTGAAAGGGAATCAAAATGAGAAGGGGCCTGCTAAGACCAGCTCAGATGTGAGCCAAGTCCAAGATGACTGACAGCAGTTGGTCTTGTGGGATTTTCACAGTTTTAAGATCCAAATCCTCCTGAGAACAGTTTACAAGGCTCTGCTGCCCTCAAAATCCAAAGCCTGGGTCACTCCCTGACATACACTAGAAGCCTAAGTTAGTTTTGACTTGGATCTAGAGCTGACCATGACCTACTTGAACTCCTCTGCTCCGAATATTATGGTGCCCACTAAAATGACCTGATCGCTTGTCACCATTGAGAAGACAGTGTTGAACTGTGAAGCGGCTTGTTTCTTTGAAATGAAAATTTCATAATTGTTACAAAAAAGAAGAAAAATTCAAGACCCTGCGACCTGGAGGCTAACACCCCTGCTCCAGCAGCTTTTTGTTCAAGCCAAATTTGCATACTTGCAAAACCACCTCTACACAACAGAACTGCCTTAGCCAGGAGAAACGTTCCAGCAACAAACTCCCGCGCAATATAAAACATCTTACCGAGAAAGAAGATACCATCAACCATTTTACCAGCTTACCAAGAAAGAAGCAAAATTCAACATCCTGTTTGCCTCCTTTGAGATGAATAGACTGCTCCAACTTTTGTTTGAGCCTAATTTGCATAAACTGAACTTTTCCACCCAGAAGAACTTACAATATCCTATAATTCTCCTGTACAATATGAAGTTTTATTTCTACCCAGGAGAAATGTTACAATCTTTGCATTCTCCTTCACCTGAGGGAAGGGCATGTGAGCCCAAAAGCTTGCAAATGAAGAATTTTTGTTTGCAAATATTTAGTTGGTCTAATAAAAGATATCACCTCTACCAAGAGATCTGAATGTTTCTTTTGAAGTCACTCAGGTAATTTCAAGTGTCATCCAGATTGTAGGGACACGTGACGTTGGGTGTATTAGAAATTCAGAAAGGGATGCTACCCTAAGTATATCTTTAAACAGAGAAATCAAGATGCTGAAAAGTGCAGGGTCTTGTCCTAGTTCTCACAGTGAGACGATGACATAGCTGGGACTAATTTCCTGAGTCCTGCTGACAGCTACTGTCACCGACAACAATTTTCCTGTGAAAGGATGCTGCAGAGGGATGCCTGCTTCTGTGAGCCTTTATCAGAAGCAGCATTGTGGAGATAGGTCATGCATTTCAGGATGCATGAAAAGATGTTTCAGAATGTCAGAAAAAACAATGGCTGAGGAAAGCTTCTTAGAAGAGCTATCATAAAACAGTGTGCCCTATATAAGCAGGCAGACGCACTGAGACAGCAGGCACGGGCATGTAGAGACCCTCCAGGTAAAAGTAACTACTATCTTTACCCACAACCAGATAATGTCACAGAGTGACAGGGGATATAAGTGATCTCAGGCAGAGGATATAGGTGTTTTGGGCAATTTCTTCAAGCAGTGATGAATTGTGCGGTCTCTTCCTTTCCCTTTCCCAGTGAACAGCAGAGTACCTCTGAGTGCTGAATTTCTCTCTCTATGCCCTTAGCTGCCTACCGAATGTCTGGAGAGAGCTCTGGAAGCAAATCCCTTCCTGGTGTCTTGCATCTGCATAGACATATAGAACCAAATCCCTCCGTGGTGTACCTCCGTCCAGGGAGATGTCTGGCAGAGATGACTATGACTCTTCCCCTACAAACATGGCAGTCACCAAAATCATTACCATTGCTGAGAAACCACCTGGCTTTTTCAGCCCAAGGCAGTACCATAAGTATGGGTGGGCAAGTGGGGCATGAGTCCTGGGCAGCACTAAGTGTGGGGAGGGGTGCCAGAATGACCCCCTGTGTCAGAGAGTGCAGGGTATTCTGGGAAACACTGTTCTGGCATGCAGCAGTGGGTGCCAGCAACTAGACTGGATTTGCTGCAGCTGGAGGGGAGACATCACTCTATTTTTTGGCACCAAAAATGGGAGGTGTTTTGCCCACTCAGTATGGGCATCTGCAGCAAAAAATGAGAAGTACAGGAGAAGGTACAGGAGGAGACAGGAAGGGAGACTTCCCTGGGTGCGTGCTAGCCAGTTATGCCTCTGGCCCAAAGCATACTTTGGAGAGCACAATCTGTCTATGATGATTTCCCCTGGATTTGTGGAGGCCAGTAAAATTCAGGCAATGAAGGTATAATTTCCATAGTAACTGGGCACATCTACATGTTCAGATAAGAGTAAATACATTTAATGTGCATTCAGCAATTTTTGGCAGGTGTCTACATGTTCAGGGACTTGGCATTAAAGTTAGTGCCAAGTCCCTCCAGCCCTGCCATGTCCCTCTAGTGGAAGGGCAGAAGTTAGTGTCAGGTTGTATCTACATGTGCGTTAATGTACTTTAACTAATTATACCTAAATTTGATAGCTGCATTTGCAAGTATCAAATTTAAGTGTGATTAGCCTAATTTCCCTATTTTTAATGTGCATTAGGGGCATGCACCTGTAATGCGCATTAAATTGGGCTAATGTGCATTAACGCATCTTGTGTAGGTGCACCCACTAAGTATTACTTTTTCCCCCCAGTCAGCTCAAAGCACTTTATCATTTGTCCAACCCCACATGCCAGGATCACGCTACGGGGCCCCATGTTGCCCCCACATGCCAGGATTGGGTCCTGTGCCACCCTAAGAGTCCAGAGCCTGCAGGGCTCCCCACGCACCAGATGACATGGTGCTGGGGCTGGATCTGAATTGAGCACCCCTGGTTTAACCCACTGCTTTGGCCATGGAAAGGTTGAAGTAGTCCCATCATCCAGATTCATTAGTTGTGTCTTTGCAGCAAATTTACCATGCCAGAAATGTGTTTCATTGTTGCGGGCAGTCTGCCTTCTAAACCAGAAGCCTGTGACTGAGTAACTATGTCAATTAGCTCCTATAAAGCATCACAGCTTTGCTAATTAGCCAGCCTGAAGCAGTTTTTGGATGTGGCTACACTGTTCCTAGTTTAGAAACAGTACAATGTGCCTGGGTAAATTTGCTGTGCACGCAGGCATGTATGTATGTACACACACGCAACGGAGGTTAGCTATGTGACTATCCATATTTTCATGGATGCATGCCTATGTGAGCACTCACACTCAAAGGAGAAGGGAAAGTTATTTATGATACATTCTCGAAATATAAATTATATCAATGTCAAACCACAGGGCAATTGCTGTTCAAGTGGATTCAAAGGTTGGCATTATGATTAAATAGCACTGCTGTCTTTTAAGGGAAATCTAGTTACAAACAAACAGCACGGAGGTCGGCACCAAACAATAATTTAATCCCAAGCTATGAATTAATGAATGAGTTTTAGATCAATTTAAATCCACAAAGAGACTTTGTGTTGCAGAATATTCATCATAACATTTACAAGATTATTCCTTTGGCAGGGATTCACCTTTTGCAATACTCAAGCTTAATAGACTCCTTTAAAAACAGAACCAAAAATGCACTTTTTTGTTTGTTTTTCTGAATATTTTTTCTCCCTTTTACCTAATTCTTTTGAAATCCTGCTCCTGAAATCTTGAAATAGTTGCAGACACATTAGTGCCTCCTGCCTTCTCCTCAGGTTTGCTTCTCTTAAAGCTGTGGTTACATCTCACTAGCCCTGCTCTTAGGAGAGTTTAAACCGCATGATAGAAGAAAAAGAGAGTGTTTGTTTAAACCAAATTGGACTTGATTCAGCAGCACCAAGATTGAACAATGGGGAAAAGGAACTAAAACCAGGTGGCTTTCTTTCAAATGACACTTTAAATTAACCAGACCATATCATTTCCAAGGTCCTGATTCAGCAAAACAAAACACTTAAATATGTGCTGGAATCTGTCCTTCTTCACAGTGGTGTTGACACCAGTGAGTTTGAGGATCCTATCTGAAAGGGGCAGGGTCATGGTGACAGGTGGTCCTGGGCTTGCCAGTAGAAATGACCTGTTCTCTACAGACCACAAAGCAGCACAGGCCACAGCGAGCCTCATAAGGTGAAACAAAATACTGGTGCTATTCCAAGAGCTCACACACATCATAGATGTGCTCAGATCACCAGAAAACCACAGGCACGATGCAGATCTCTGTCTGGCTTGACACACTGGGGCAGTTTAGTTCTTCAGGGACTTTCCCTTTGATTTTATATCTCTGGGGAGGCATCCTCCTTCGCCATGGCCCTCCTGTACCTAACCAGTTGAAAGCCAAGAAATAAGACCATGTGCTTCAAAGCTGGACAGTTTTCCTGTGGTCACTGCACACCACTGTTCCCATGGGTGAGAAATTACTGCAGTCCATAAGAGAGAGATGGAAGGAGTCTGCAGTTTCAGTCAGCATCCGTAGTTCCTTATTCTTGACAATGATCTGAGAACAGCCAAAATGGCTTTGAAATGAAATAATCCCTTGCCAGCCACTGTGACCTGCAATTTCAGCCTGTTGCAGATAAGGAAAGCTACCTTCAGCAGAAGGGTAGAAAGAAAAGGCTGCACAGGTTTTCACCTGAAACAATCATTAAAGGCATGGGAAGTAACAAAAGAGCTCTGCTGAAGCATTAAGCAAAGAAGGAGCAATATACCAGGCTAAAAGTAGGACATGCAGTAAGTGCTCCATCTCACTAGATAAATGGTGTTGAAAAGGAGTAGGTTGTGCCTGGTGTGCTTTAGAGGACACCATCTGCAGAAAGCAATGTCACAAGCATTAGGGGGATAGTGGCTATTGCATCCAGCAGCAGTCACTTTTTGCAGAGGTTCCAGCACAGAATATATTACTTTGCTGCTAACTGGAGAACAGAGTACCAATATCATAAAAATCCAGATGTTTCAGTAATTCAGCCTATACACCATTTAGCCACCCACAGTTGCAGGACAGCTTGTTACAGTAAAAGAAAAGCGCTTGTGTCAACGGTGGCAGATTTAAGACGATGCACTCAAGTTAAAAAGCTGTGTTGCTCAAATGTTAGATTACAGCTCTGGAAGAACGGTCTTTGTCATTCCAAATATGATGGAAGAAGCTGATTAAGAAGCAAAGAAAAGTGTTAGTGCCAGTTTCTGAGAATGAGATAAAGGAGGAGGATTTCAAGCCTTGGAGTTCTTGAAAAAGTCTCTTAAAAAACTTAAGTTCTTTTGAAGCCCATGCAGAAACTAAAGCTGGATCATTTAGCTGTAGATGGAACTGGTGGATTTAAGAATCGGTTCTCATCAGCCTCCGCTCTGAAAGAAGATATGGAAAGTGATACGAGAGGAATCTTTTGACTGGGTGAATTCCAACACAGCCCATTACTGGTCAACACAACCCACTGGTCTTGGATCAACATCTGCACTGGACTCTGTGGAAAACTGAACCTTTAGGGCCACATTGGTATGATAAATGTACCATGGCTTTGAGTACCGCCCTCATTCAGTAGTGCTCCAGGTAGGCTGCCCCCTCAAAATGAAAAGCCATTTAGCATAGTGGTGGTGACACTGGTTCTGGCTGGGCCCTGTGGCAAACACCAGGAGGTGAGGAAGAGTCAACCCACCTCTTCTGCTGGCTGCCAGATGGTAGCAAAAGCCTCACTCTGCTCAGCAAAGGTGGGGTATCCCTATGAGATTGTCTGTGCACATATAACTCGGCTGATAGATCCGCTCCTTGGAGAACCCATCAAATTTTCAAGATGAGTTGGGGGTGTGGGTGATGGTAGGCCCTGGGGAGGGAGTCTGATCCCTTCCAACTGCTGGCCAGACACCTAGGGCATGTCTACATGTTCATTAATACACGCTTTTACTAATGCACATTCAATTTAGTACATCCATTGTGAGGTATTAGAAAAAGATACATTAGCCTATTTCAATGTGCATTAGCCAACGCACTTTTTTGGTGATGCTTTATTGCACGTTAAAATAGGCTAATGCACTTTAAAGCACACTTGTAGACGTGTCCCTAAACCAGCTGTGTGAGTTGCTACTAGAATACGGAAGCTATGAACTAATTTTGAAATGAGCTTTTCATCAGAGATCAGATGGACTAAGGACCACTGAGCTCCATTTCCAACTATGGGTGGAAAACTGGAAATCCCATGAAGGTTTTCAGAGGGAAAATCCACTTTTCATGTGGTCCTGTTACGAAATTCAAGTTTTCCTACAGGAAATTTAGACAGGTGAGAAATTATCCACCCCTGCTCCCTTCCCCAATACTTTCTGATGCTGCCTAAGTTTGTTTTGCATTTGGCAAACAGTTGTGAGTATTAAAAATGTGACTGGTAGAGAGAAGAGAGCAGGCAGTGCAGCATTTTGAGAACCATGTGAAAACAAACTGGCTGTGGACAAAATTAGGCTGAAAATTGGGAGGCTTCTCACTGCTCCAGGAATGAGATTCTGGATCAACCTAAAAGGAGTGGTGGGGGCCAGGGCCCTGACAAGTTTTAGGAAGGAGTGTGACATATTTATGACAGAGATGATGCAGTATGATTGTGATGGCCTGTGTATGCTAGGTGGGTTCTTATTTTGTCATTTTTCAGCTGCTTTAACTTTAAACTCAAGCCTCATCCCTCTAAATCCAGATTAAACTGCTAGTGTGTTTGCACAACTGGGATGAAGCTACGGCCATAAGATTGCAGATACAGGGACAGCTTCTCAGCTGCTCTTTTATACCAGCTAATGACTTAGCCCACTGGGGTTTATTTTTTACCATACGCTTTTAATACTGGAAAACAACTGAGATTAAGGATTTAGCATTTGAACAATAATGAGGTGTTCTGCTACTTGTCTATATAAATATAATGCTGTCATCCTATAAAATCTGCTTTGGGAAAAATTGTGTGTTTGGTGCTGGGTTTGAAACCAGGCTTCGCAGCTCCTGAAACATCACTTTGAAAAGCTGCACAACAAAAGCCTCTGCATTGTGCTCCATGAAAGGTTTCTAAACTGTTTGAAAACTCCACATACACATGGGGGTGCGAACACAGCTTTCATCTGACAGGCTCTTAAAGACGGTTTGACCTCTTGCTTCCTTTACAAGCTGAGACTTAACTTCTCATGTAAGTGTCCAGCATAAATTCTTTTCATGCAAATTTCCTTGTCAAAACTACAAACACATATTTGATCAAAGGTCATCTCTCCTTTGTGTTCCTGTTTGATATAGAAATTTCTATTTCATCTTTGACTGTCATGGTCAGTTAGGGGAACTGCAGCCTGATGGGAAATTACTGATGCATTTCATGTCCTCTCTTGTGGAGTTCTTTTTTTTTTATTATTATGTTTTTCTTTCCCCACCTTTCATATCTTATGGGTGTTTTAATTTGAATATGTTTTCATTTTTTAATGGAACAGTTAAATTAGCTTTGAAAGTGCAGCAGTGTGATACTGGAAATTGTCTGCTTATTAACTGAAGCTCAATTTATGAGTAGATGATACCCGGGGAGCTGATAAAATAATTATCGTTCTTTTAGTGGTGGCTTTATTTCATGCTTAACTTGTGGAGCCTGCTTTATGTGGTGGTGCCTAAAGAAAGAGAATTGCAGCCAATAGAGGTTTGGTGGCTTATTTTTAAGTGCAGCTTTGCTCTTAGAGGTTCATGAAAGTAGGAAATTCTAAGGGAATTCTTAAAGCAGAATCTGATCCATCATCCACATGTGGAAGGGTGCAATGAGTTCAGCTATAGTCGTGAGGACTATGGGCCCAGTCTTGCACTTGTCTTTATGTCTCGCTTACAAAAGCAGGCTGGCCGTGTTGATGTAGTGCTGTGCCCAGATTTATTAGCTCTTCTGAGAGCCAGATCTAATTAGCTAACCCTCCAGGCAGTATGATGGCAGCTCCACTGCTCCCAGTTCAGGAGGTCGTTAAGCACATGGCTTGAGTCTTGGCAGGATTAAGCCCTGGGATTAGTGTGTATACACCTAACCAGAAAATGAAGACCATTGTGAATACACTTGAAATCGTTGGGTTGGAGACTCCGGCAGTACTTTGAACTGCAGAGCAACAATGAGATAATCAAATTCAGGAATGTCCAAGTGAAAGCATAAGCTCTACACTTGCAGATTCACTGCCCTAGTCCTTGATGTCCCAATTCAGAGAAACACTGAGGTTCATGCATACTTCAGTGGCAGTCCAATGAAGGACTCAAGCACATGCTTAAAGTTACCCATTTGCTTTGAGAAACTATACCTATAATGAACATGCTATCTTAGCCTGAGAGCATGTAGGAGCTAGCTAACTGAACAGCTCCAAGAACTAAATGAACTCGGCCCTGATGTAAAAGTTTGCTGAATGTTTTAGTATTTGCAAAAGTGAGGCTGAAAATACTGCAGTTCTCTGTGGTGACAAAATGGATGATGGTAAATATGTTGAGGAAGCACAGTCTAATTGGTGGTCCCATCCTTGATAGTACACGTGGAATTGCATTGATGGCGTATCTGTGATGGGAAGAAATATAACATTTACAACCGTAAACAGGAGCAGGAAACCAGGTACAATAGAGTTCTTCACTGCCAGCCCCAAGTGGAAACAAAACCAACAGATAAATTAGATGTTTGGCCCAACTATCAAGATAGTAAGCAGGTGTTGGGGCCTCTTGAGGCCAGGACCTTCCTGTTACTGAAGTCAATGGCCAAACCTCCGTTGACATGAATTTTGCAGGCCCTGTATCATGCATTGCTTGGGAAAGGAAGGAAGCAATGTCCAAAGCAGTAAACATTGAAAGCCTGTATTAAAGATGTGTCTCATTTGGTATGACTGACAGATTGATTCATTGAACAACAACAACAAAGCAGCCTAAAAACAACAATGGCCAACGCAGTGCAAAATACTGTTAAACTTTTTCTATTTGCTGTTATAAAGAAGACGATGAGACAGGATCAGAGATCCCATTGCAGTGGAGCCCCTGCAACAGGAATCTGAGGTAGGCAGGCACTGGGGCAGGCCTCGGGTGCTTTTTGAGAGGAGAGACTGAAGGCCAAAGGTCTGATCCTGATTTTGGTTATTGGACACATGGCTAAATCTGGAACAACAGTATTGATCAGGATAGCCGATGTATTTGCTGGCGGCACTCCTTGCTACACCCACCAGGCCCATCTCAAAGGGACTCCTTTGGTCTGTCTGTTGTTCCTGTTTCCCATTCATACTGCAACTGAAAGGTCTTGGAAACTGTTTGTGCAACACTCAACGCAACAGGGCCCTGAAGTCTGATTAGGCCCGCTAGCTGGTCCCACAAGCCAAATAACAGCTAACAACATCCATAAAGAAGTAAGAGCCAGAAGGAGGCATTGCCTGAGTATTTTTCTTGTCTGTTCTTTCCCTAATCAAAACTCAGAATTATTCATGAAGCGTTACTTAGAATGTGAAGTTTGGTTGAGTTCATTAATTAGCTTTAATTTATTCCCCCCAAGTTTGCAGAAAAATTAATCTGGCATGAGTTTTGCTGAAGGCATGTGTTGAAACATGCATGTGGCTGAAAACAGATGCCATTTAAATGTAATGCCTGCTTAAGTGGCGATGCGAATATCACTATGTCTGCAGTAGCTAGTAAATACAACTTCTCCCTGCTTTCAAATGTATAAATAGCAAAAGGACCATGCAAGTGTTCACTCTGCACTCTCTATTGTTTCAAAAAATCTATCTAAGACTTTTTTGCTCCTAGTGTATCAGACAGGATCATCAGCCTCTCCCCAAGATCCAGCATCCTGACTCTGTGTGCAACACAAGTCTTGCTCATTCCATCATTGGAGATGCCCTTAATTGTCCTGTTCCTCCCCCCTCTACCTCCGGGAGATCCCTTGGAACAGACAAGTGTGTTGTAAACCAGCCCTTACTGCTACCCTGATGTGTGGCAGGTGTCCACCTTCCTGCCATACCATGTGTGGGGCCTGCCATACTAGGAAATGTGTGTTACTTTGGAAGCATCATCCCAGTGACTGGCTGGAATAATTACTCAGTATGAATTATTCGCTCAGCTTTAGTATCCAGGCCGGCTGTAGCTCTGTTGAATGCTGCAAGCTTTAATGACCAATCTACCATCTGCTAGCAGGCTGCAATGTGTAGAGGAGCACCTGACTGATTTATAATAAGCGGGTACCGGCTGCATCCTGGCTATTCCCTAAGGACCAGACCTGGGACCAAGGAGCAAGGGTTTCTTTCTCTCAGTGCTTTCATTACTGCAGTGGGTACAAATGGAGTGGTTGTGTCCTGTTGTCCTTCTCCTTGTGGCAGCAGAGCTGCGCATGGGGGATCAGCCCCCAATGCTGTGAAGGCCTTTCTTCCCAGCTCAATTGCTTTGGTTTTTCTGGGGTGCCATTAATGAAAATGTTCTCTGTGCTGCACCAGAGTCATGAGAGCTTACAGAGACACCTGGATGTGGTCACCTAATTAATGCTGCAACCATCCCCGGGCAGCATTTGAAATGATCTAGTGCTGTACACAGAGATGAATCTGTTTTAATGGAAAGAAGCAGCACGATTCCACCTGTTGCTGCCTTCAGGATCCCCAACTGGTGGGCCCGAGGTGACCCTGAAGCACCTATCGTCTGAAAGCACTGAGCACTTTGTTTGCCACAAATCCCCCAAATGGTGGTTTTCAAGAGCGTTGCACAATGAATGCCCATCTGGTAGGTTACAAGGTTCTTTGGGTAAATCCAGTATCTTTTATTAAAACTGTGCTCCAACATACAAACTGGCTGTGGCTTCCCTGACTTCCTTTTCCTCATTCCCTCTTTCTGTAGGTGAACACAACATAGGAGTCAGGCTGTGTGCGATCTTCAGGCGGGATTTGTGCTGGCTCTGGTGGGTGGGGGGCTTGCTGAATACCAACAGGAATAAGCAGTGCATTGAGAATAATCGGCTCATTGCAACACAGGATGCTCTGCTAATATCCTGCCTTACGGATGATGGGGCAGATCCTCAGCGGATGTAAACCAGCAAAGCTCTTCTGAGGACCGTGGGCTCGTTCTGTCCCTGCTGTGTATGCGTGTCTGCCTGCTGTCACTTCTGCAATCCCATTCACGTGGGCTCTCAATCTTCCATTTATGTTTGGGACAGGAAGTCAGAGTGAACAGTGAATACCACATTTACACCTCAAATAGATAAGTGTTTTACTCCAGCAGAGCTAGATTTGGCTCTCTTGACCCTACAAAATTATAACAACCACTGGAGTCCAAATAACAGCACCTTTGCATTAGATGAATTGCCCAAGAGCTAGCACCTGTGGGCTGATACCTCTGACCCTGATAAGAGGTCTTCTGTGATGATAAACAGGGGAATGAATAAAATCTTGAAGAGAACAAGGTTCAGGAATACAAAATAAGGCAGAGGAAAAGCTATCTGATCTACTGCACCTCACTATTTCCCTAGGAGTCAGCCACTTGCGTCTCTTCTGAACCAGGCCCACGCTGCTTGGTAACTTGTGAGAAGACTCTGCCAACTGAAACATGCCTTCCAGCACTTATCTGATACTAGTTATGAGAGATACTTAGCTTTTTTAACACCTCCTTCTGCTCAGAGGCTTTGAAAACCTCTCTTATGCCATTAGCATGTGTACTGGACTCTGTCACAGTGGATCACAAGTACCGGATCTCGTACTCTGTGCTAGCTAGCTAGAGTGCTCGTCCGATGAGGAAATGGGAATATTCAAGGGTCAGCAGGGAGCGTCCAGGAGCAGAGCCAAGTGTCCATACGCAGGTGTCCGTTATCAGAGAAGATCTGAATCACTCAGTCCTTTCTTTATTACTGTCCAGAGCTGACATGCCTCTGGCTTATCCAAGCTGAGCGAGCAAGATGAACGGTTTCTCTCTCCTTAGCCGTTCCCGTTAAATGGATCCATTTTCCCCAGCTGGATTTGCATCAAGGACAGCAGGTGGCAGCAGCGCACTTCCAATTAAAGGAGCTGGTAAAACCACCTTGAAATAGAAAAGTCTCACACTTGGCAGGGTTTCTACTGAATGTCCTAGGGTAGCATTTTCTGGGACAGCCTTCATCCATGCAGCTCACCCCAGTCTTGCATTTAGCTGGTGTGTCAAAAAGTGATTGTATTAAATAAGGGTCTTTTTTTTAAGTATCAAAATGACACCTGGATTCTGACTTAGAGGTGAGAGCAAAAAAACTCACAGGCCAGGCTATGTTTAATTCATCATTTGGTGGTTGCTGTGATTAGCAGTAAACATTGGGACAGTGCATACAGGGAAGGGAGGGAAAAGGCCAAGATTTTTGCAAAAGCTGTGATTTTGGGTGTGCAATCTGAAACACCTGGAAGAGGCTGGACTGCCATAAAAGGCTGAGCTTCTGCTCCTAGAAAATCAGGTCCTAAATTGTTTCAAAGAGGTCCTCCAGAGTTTGAGGTAGCGCAAATCCCTAGTCGTTTTGTAAAATCCCAGGGAATTCTCCTTCCCTGAAAGCGCTGATTGCATTGCACTGAGAGCCCAGTACATTTTCCCAAGATTATTAAAGCTGAAGGAACTGTCTGCAGGAATTTTCCCATGGCATCTCTCCTGGACCCTCTGGAAAACCCTGCATATGATAAAAGCTTCAAACATTGTTCAGAGGCAGCAGAGAGGTGGGGACAACAGGTGCTACCCATGCTGCCCAGCCCTGCAATGTAACATCATCAGCATAAGACTCCACAGTGACCATGAGCAAGATGCAGCATTCGCCTGCTTTGCTCCTTTCTCTCCCCCTGTGAGGCAGCACTAGTATGGGGGCTTCCTTCACCACTTCTCCTAACTTTGCACTAGCAGAAATTTCCACTGGCTATTTTGGGCCCATTTAAGCCCGCTGTCAAGTAGTCTGAAGACCCCTACGTGGTAGGCTTGGAAAGGAATGCAAAGGCAGGACATCAACAAAGCCCTGAGAGTTCACGTAAAACTGGATTTAATTTGTCTGACTGTGCCTCCAAAGAACTTCAGGACAACTTATGAAACATATAAATGTGTACATGGGTAAAATATTGCTCAATCAGCTTCCTTTGGAAATAAATCAATTAAAGAAAGTTGCATTAATTTTCTGGTCAGCAGTTTATTCTGTTAGCTCAAATTACCATATCGGTTGTATTTTAACTTTTGTTTATGACAATGTCCAAATATGTATTGACTTTTATACTGATTGAGGGGGGAGTTGTCAATTTACCTGTTCATCACTGGGTCATTTTGGAAATTATTAGCACAGTAGCTGAGCAACAAACAATAAAAACACTAATGATGGATCTGCCTACATGTTTGGGCAATGTGCCCTGGTAAGAAAAACCCACCCAAATGCAAATCCCTTTATAGGTGTATCTGATTAATAAAGGGAGGAAGAAAGTGATGGTTGATGGCTGTATGTTATGCCTGATAAATAAACATGGCGCTGGGTGAGTGTGCTCATTTTTATGTATTTCAGAGTGTTGCAAAAACTCAGTTAAAGTGGCACTAAGTCTTTTATATCAGCAAATTTTCGAATGTAAGCATCTTAAAGAGTTCCTTATGCTTTCACGTTGAGGATGAAGGTGTTTCTAGTCAACAGTGGCGACGGTTTGTGTGAGGTGAGAAAAATGGTGAAAATTCACTTACTGCCCCTGCCTCCCACTGTCCATGTGACTCTGGGGAAGCTGCTCCTTCCAAAGCCCTTTGATATCAGCCTGCTCCAAAGGGGTTTTGATCAGGCCCCTAGTATCGCTGAACCTCAGTCATGTACACAATACACAGATAATGATGCTTCTCTTCAAGCATCCTTTGTCTTGACTAATTTAGGTTCCTCAGAGGACGAATCTTTTTCTACCATTGCTTTTGCACAGTGCCAATGGCACTGTAATGTGGGCTGGGGTCAATAGGTGCTACCATACCCTTCTAAAATGTTACACCCCATGAGTACCTCTGCCCTGTGGCTCTCCTCTGCTGTGGAGTTCAGCATGCTGTGCCACAGATTTAAAATGAGCAGAAGACCTCCAGAAACTGCAGAGGGGAGGAAGTATACCAAAATAGCCTGCTCTCCCTAGAGTCCATGGAAGCCCAGCTGTATCCGCTCACAGCTTTCCCAGTAAGGCCAGGTACAGACATTACACTTTTCTTGTTGGAAGTGATCAGGTCTATGCCCATAACAGTAGTTTGACACACAAAACTGGTCTATACCTGTACCAGAATAGAAATTCAGCACACAAAGATAATCTGTACCTGTAACAGAACAGAAGTTCAGCATGCATAAGCTGGTTTAAAAATGATGGAACTTGGTCTACGATTTGCCCCTCCAGCCAAAGGGCGAATGCATGTTCTGTTCACTACCCATCTAAACTACGCCAGTTACAGAAAACTGAATAACTTAGATCAGTTTTGTTTTGGGCTTCCTGAGTGTCTGTACCTAGCCTAAGAGTCATTGCTGCACCTTGAGGGATTAAGTTGTATGCACACAGCCACTTTGGGGAGGGCTGCAGGGTGGAGACATTGGCAGAGGAGCTGAGGGCAGCCTAGTTCTGGAAGGAGAGGCTAGGCTGGGAAAACTAGCACAACAGGTAGAGATTTCAGGTTCTTTGGGGATTCACTCAGGGGACTAGCTTATGGCCCCAGGTGGCAAGTCAGTTGTTGCTGGCTCTACTGTAGGTTTATTAGTATTAGTCCCTGCCTCTGTCACTACTTAGCACAACTGGGCTCTGCAACCTGAACAGGGTCCTTTTGCATTCCTGCCACAATAGTTTATTACAGTGCCTTCAGATGTCAGCGCTTTTCAAGCTGATCTATAGTTCTGGTGTCTGCTCCCAACTCAGAGTCCCGGTGTACACCCAGGTAACTTCCAAACACTGAAACTTGAGAGCATAAGCTTAGCTTAGCATTATAATCATGCTTGGAGTTGGGGCTTTTTAAATCAGGATGCTTAGAAAGTACAATAACATGAAGCAAGGGCTCAGCAGAAAGTCCGTAAACCAGATGAGATTGATTAAACAATTTTTAACCAACTGGGTTGCACATAAAAATTTTATTAAAACCTCAAGTGTTACGTTTATTTCCTTGGTTTGTCACCGTTACTTTTTTTTTTTTAAACTTGGTACTGATAATTACTACATTAGAAATTAAATGAACCTCATCTACTACATTTTTCAGACCTCCTAAGAGAGTTGTGAAAGTGATTTAGGGAAGTGAATTTGCTATTGTGCCTAATCGAGTTACAGTAATTGTCACCTATAATTTTAACTTGACTGCTATGTGTTAAATCAAAAGCTTTACCCTGGGATTTTAGTCACTAAGCTGAGAGCTCGCACTCCCTTTTTTGCAAAGCACATTGACTGAAATAAAATAATGTAATGCAGACATGTCATTCACAGCCTTGTTGCTTTGTCCCACAGTGTCTTCCTCACTGCTTGGGTATGTTATAGCAGTGCTTCTCAAACTTTTTGGACTCGAGGCACCCCTCTGTAACTTTTGTGACTTGAGTGGCACCCAATTTCAATAACTAATGTATATATTATAATGCTTACTTCCTTACACAGGGGCTGTGCAGTGGGGAATCAGCCAGGCAGGGATAAACCTGAGGCTGGCTTATCACTTATTTCCTCGCACCTTACTTATCTCCTCCCACTTTGCAGCACCCTTCAAAGGATCTGGCAGCACCCCAGGTGCCATCGCACTTAGGTTGAGAATTGCTGTGTTGTAGGTCATTAGAGAGCTTTCAAGACTATGCCATAGCATTAAAAAGCAGAAGGCTATACCTTTTGCTGCTGTAACTTGCTACAGCTCTGTTAAAGTTAACGTGGCCTACAGCACATGAGGGTCTGGGGGGTTAAGAAGTACAAGTGTATCTAGGCTTCTAGAGGGATTTACAATAGTGCCTCAGGATGGAGAGATGTCTATCTCTACTAGTGTTTTTCATTGGGAGTTGGGGGCCTAATGTGCTTAGTACTCTTTTAAATCTTACTTGTCACTAGGCACCTAAATATCTTTGTAGATCTAGTGTAGGGCCTTATTTCCAGAAGTGTGTTTGAGATAGTTAGTGCTACTGCCCAGGTCCCTCCAAAGAGGGACATTCATGGAATTGCTCCATGGATAAAGAGTAAAGAGGAGTATGAAAGGACCTGTCTGCCAGCTGCTGAGTCTTCCTTGGTTGACAAAGAGCAGAAACCCCATCATATTCAACCTCTTTGATTCTTTTAGTAGTGAATATGCTTAAATCTCTTATTTTCTCCTCCTTGTATCAGTAGAAACACAGCTCTGCAGAACAGACAACTCCAAGTCTGCGCTGTGCTATTGACCCTGTATAACCACTGAGGGCTACACATCCATATGTGTGCAGCTGATGTGCTTTCAGTTCTGACTGAGCTGATCATTTGTAGAGTTTACTTGGTAGGAAACATACTCTTTAGTTCATTTTAACGAAGCTGAATTGCCAGACCACTACCCAAGAAAATGCATGAAGATGTTCTTTGTTGGTCCTCCCAGTGCTGGTGACTGTCGTGTTGATAGGGTACTGGGGTTTTTGCCACAGTAGACAAACCCAACTCTGAAGTGAGTTCGTCCTCATAGGAGTAAACCAAATATGCCCTGTCTATTCTAACATTAGCAGTCCACTGTTGGCAGCGCTTGGGTAGCTGCATCACTGCAGAGAAAAACACCTCCAAGTTTTTGTGGCCTACACAAGGCTGGCGTAGCCTATGTTGACCATTCATTGGAGTGGCTATAGGGAAAGCTTGCAACATTTGATGTCTGCACCAGTGCCAGAAAGTGCCCACATTTAGTTATCCTGTTTTGGGCACTATTTCCACCACCTGCAATCCATGTCTCCTCCGCAGTTCCTAAACTAGACCCTTGGATTGTGTACAGCAGGTCTGTTATGTCAGGTCTACCGGCACACGTTTTTGGTTTGTTCCAATGGATATCCTATTAAGTTTCATCATGTGGACATACTACTGGGATGTAAAACTAATGGATTATAAGGAATGCTTTTACATGGTCAGTGATCACATGGTTACCAAAACAAAAGATTGCCTGTGAGAGACATAGCCTCATTAGAAGTTCAGATGATCTTCAAGCCTTAGCTTCAGGATGCCAGTCCTGTTGGCACCCGGTTTGCAAGGAGACTGTTTCCCTTTAGAATTCACCTTGATAATGACCAGTTGCCTTGAACGGTCCAGTCCAGCATGTGGATCTTTCTCATATACTGCTGTAAAATTAAAGTTGGGATTGATCCTTACCCTGCTTTAGACCACAATAAATTACTAAGAGTGCTGCTGAAGTCAGGGGAGTTACAATGGTTTGAGATCTATGTAAATTAAAACAGAGTCTAGAGCTGATTGTGGAAATACAGATACAAAGAGGATGTGTCATATTTAGTATAGACAAATAATTAAAGCAAGGTATTTGAACCCTTTGAGTTATCTGTTTTAACACTGAAGTGATCCTATAAATCATTTACTTTTGCTGGGTTTAAACTCAGACCCCTGAATGATAAGGCTACAGCAACATTAACCTTGGCCCTGAATAATTCATGCTGTTTGTGAGCCAGTTCTTTAAGCCTTTCTGCTAAACCATAGAAGATTAGCATTTTTGTTGCTTTCTTAATCAAAGGGTTGGGGGTTTTCTAGCTTGACTTGAAATGGTTTCCTCAGCTTTCAGGGTACCATTTGAGTATTTTAACTGGGATATTTTTCCTTTAGAAGTATTTTAGCTGGCTCTCAGGCCTGCCCCATTATACAACTTTCTGGTAAATCGTGAATAAGTTGAAAGCATCAAGAGCCACTTTTTAATTTCTCAAGGGCCCTTTTTCTCCCTCATTTTGTTTTTGTCTCATTTTATCTACTAACTGACTCAAAACCAGCTCATCTGTCTACAAATGTGTTGATGGTTTGGCAGGTAAGAAGTAGGAGTAGAGGGATTATGAAAGATCCTGACCTCAAAAATGAGGTTTGTTGATTGCAGATGTGCTTTGCATTATTATATTCTGTAGTTCTCTGTGGCTGGATCCTCAGGTGGGGTAAAACAGCACAATTGTACTGATTTGCGACAGCTGTCAATCTGGATTCCTGACCCACGTGTAAACCTACATGGAGCTGGTGTAACAGTGGAGGGGCTCTGTGCAGAACTGTATGAAAGGGGAACTCCCCCCTCAAAGCTGCATGTGTTTTGTTGGACTGTGGACAGTGAAGCGGAGCAGAGAAAGGAGTGAGGAGACACTCATTTGTGCTGGAGGAGACAGAAATCAGCTTTTCACTTCCCTTTAATCCTTTCAACATCATTCCTTCGTTTGAGTTCAGAGATTTGTGCCTCCTTACAGCTCCATACTTCCTCACCCAGAGATCCAGGACTTTCATGATCAGTGCTGAAATTGATACCTCCTAGTCGGTTTGGGGGGCTGCTAGTAACCCAGTACTCTCAGCCCCTGAGATCAGCTGAAGGGGTTACACACTGACTCTGTATGGCAAGCAATTTTCTCTTGGCTAGATAAGCCCACTGTACATGTTTTAGAGTCTAAACTTTAGACTATATATAGTTGGGATTTTTCAAAACCTCTCAGCATTGGTCTAACTCAGCTCCCATCAAAATCAGTTGCCCCAGGGATAAAAGCATTGAAATGCCCACCCCTAAATGATTCTGCATGTGCCAATAATGAGCCTGTGTTAGACCTAATTTCATAGTTTCTAGGGTTGGAAGGGACCTGAACAGATCATCAAGTCTGACCCCTGCCCTGGGCAGGAATGAGTGCTGGGATCATAATACCCGAGCCAGATATCTACCCAACCGCCTCTTGAAGGACCCCCAAGGTAGGGGACAGCACCACCTCCTAAACGGAAGCACTAAGGGAAAGCAACTGGCTCAAGGCCACATATCAACTTGGTGTTGGAATGGGGAAGACAATATAGGGTTGAAATCTTGTCCCCGTTGAACCAGAATTTCACTCTAGTGTCAGTCCCATGCCCTATCCGTTTTTCACACTGCCTCTCACTGGCACTGGGAGGTGATATGGCAGCAAGTTTTCTTATTACCTAGAAGGTAGATCTGGTTTAGAGAGAGTTCCTTTTAAAACTATGACTATTGGCATAAACAAGATGTTCTTATGAATGAGATCAAGCTTTCAATCAAAACTAGTGCCATCCCACAGCAAAGTAGTTTCATTCACTCATTCACTGGCTGCCTAATTCTGCTTTTCTTGAAGTCCTAGACAAAACTCCCTTTGACTTTGGAAGGATCCACTTCAGGCCCTTGCTGACCTAAGCAGGCAAATAACAGAAGCAAAGTCCTGTTTGCAGAGCACATATAGCATAAGTGAAGGGTGTTTGAATTTGTTCTATTGACAGATTAATGATGCAATGGAAATGTGTATGAAGAATTGACCTAAGTGGTGAAACAGAGCTGGAGACATGCTGTACTGATGTCACTGCTGTACAATGACACTTCTTCTCTCTGCATCATATTTCCCCTTTCTGAACAGGTGTTATCTTATCTTATCCTTATTTCTTTCTTTTGGATCTTTAGTCTAGAATTTTCCTGTGACCCAGACCTTTGGACAAAAGTAAAATATTATTTTATGATGATGACAACTAGACTTCCATATTGTACTTAGCTTTTGTTGTTTGTTCTTTATTTTCATTATTAATCCTTCCTTGTCCTTTAGACAATTGCATTACATTTTAAAAATATCAGAATAAGTTGGAACTACATTAACTATCGCACTTGGGAAAACTAGAGTGTTTCTTAAAACAAAAAATCAGTGCTAAAACTTTAAAATGTAGAAGTTGCCAATCAGACTGTTTTAATGAAATGCTGCAAATGCTATAGCTGAGTGTTTTCGTCTTTCCCTTACTTACATTGTTTAAATCTCTTCTTGTAGAACTGCAGCTCATTCTATCGGGTGCAGTTCCCAAAACCTAGTCCACTGCTCACATATTGACATGCCGTTGAAATGACAGAGAAGGCTTTCACACACTAGTGCACTGTAGTCACTGGGGAGTTCCTGTATTCCTGTTCCACTATTAAGTTTCAAACCTCCCTGCTGAGTTGTTGTCCTCAGGCTGCATCAGGTAAGCTTAGCTATGCATTGAACTCACAGAGTGGAACTAATCCCACAATTCAGCTTTAGATAAAGGAGAACAATGTGATTGAGAGCTAAGCCTGGTCCCCATGTCGAAGAGGTAAGATTTTTCGAAAACAAAGGTACGCAACAATTTTCAGCATGTTTATTATATCTAGCTCTGTATCTATTTAGCTAAATGCCCAGACTATCGGGTTTGGATTCATTACTGACAATTGGACACTTCTAATACAGGAGGTCACAAAGCATGTATATAAAAATCCCAGAGTAAATCCAGCTGGGTTAGGAAAAATGTATCACCATTGCCACACGTGGCCACATTCAATAGGGAATCTAGGTTTCTGGTATCGCCAAGCCTGGAGACTTTATTCTTTCACAGGACCACATTCTGCCCTCAGATAAGCATTTATGACCTCATCAGATAGCAAATGATTGATCCATGGTAACTTTCTACTGCTTTGCTACAGGACCTGCTTCTGTCTCTATCGGAGCTAAATTGAGATTTAATTATTGATGACAGAAGAAGCAAGTTTGGCTCCTAATGAATTGGGTTTTCTCTCAGGGGTGCTGCACTCTGCAGGGGTGCTAATTACTAAGTATAAGACCTGCCTTCCAGCTGGGCAGGCCTCAAGCCATTTAGGAGCACGTCTACACAGCAGTGACCACAGCACATTTACTCATATCACAGCTAGCTTTAAACTTGCTAACAGCAGAGCAGCTCTTCAGCATGGAGCCCAGCAGGGGCTAAACCACCTGAAGCCCACAAGCAACCAGTGCAAAGCTCACTGTGGGGACTCACTCCACCTCCACAAGCAGATATACTTCACTCAGCCAATTTCTGAATGGATTTAAGGAATAGCCCAGAGTAGAGCTTGTTATCTTAGGGTAGCATGTATATTGGTTGTATCATGGGGACTAAGTAGCTGTACAGCTTTCATGGCACTCCTGAGACCATTGCCAAGAAGACCCCTTTGCTCATCCACTTCGGCTCCACATGTGCCCCAAACTAGCAATAAGATAGTAAAGGCAACAGAGGATGCCCCCAACTGGTGCTTTCAAACATGCCAGAGAGAGCACATGCTCCAAATGAAACCTCATTTATAATAGCCCCCTTCCCCAGGGTTCACAAAAAAGAACATCAATTCTGGGAAATGAATTTCTTGTGTTTGGTATCGGGCTTCTTGGTACCCAAGTGCCACGTAAAAATTTTAACATCAGGGATCTCTTGAGGTTGGTGGATTGGAGAGCTACAGCATCTATTCCCCATCCTAGGTAGATCAGGCTTCCTGGGTGGCAGGCCCTGCCAATCACCTTTCTTTAGCTGATACCGATGGAGGGATTTTGCAAGCCTGCTTCACTGTGTGCCATCCTTAGTACGAGATGGGCAGTGCTCAGTACAAGGTGAAGCTAATTTCAAACTGCTGACTTTTCCTTTGCTCAGGGGAGAACCAGGAAAGCAGGGAGCTCGTGATGTTGCTGCTGGAAAGCAACAATGTGAAGGTTGGATTATGAGCTATGAGAAGGGGCCTACAAAAACTAAGAAACACAGTATCCTAGCAGGGCTTTGATGTTCATACAGGGTTTTGGGTGCTATGGTATAGAATCATAGACAACGAGGGTTGGAAGGGACCTCAGGAGGTCACATCTAGTTCAACCCCCTGCTCAAAGCAGGACCAGCCCCCAACTACCTCATCCCAGCCAAGGCTTCGTCTAGCCGGGTCTTCAAAAGGATGGAGATTCCACAATTTCTCTTTACTACCCTCCTCATGAGAACGTGTTTCCTAATATCCAATTTCAACTTCCCTTGCTGCAGCTGGAGCCCATTGCTCCTTGTTCTGTCATCTGCCCCCATAGAGACCAGTCCAGCTCCATCCTCTTTGCACTCACCCTGCAGAGAGCTGAAGGCTGCTGTCAAATCCCCCGTGGTCGTCTTTCCTCCAGATTAAATAAACCCAGTTCCCTCAGCCTCTCCTCACAAGCCATGTGCCCCAACTCCCATACCAGTACAGGTAATACACGTTGTTTTAGCAAGTCCCTCACACTTCCACTGTTGTTACAGGCTGTTTTAAGCTCACAAAGAATAATAAACGCTCACTTTAATGCATTTTGGTTTTCACATGTATGGCAGCAGAATAGCAGACTGGGCAGGTGTGCATATCTAGCTCGAGTTCAGAACCACATTGCCACACTAGGAATCTAGGTTGGTACTGCATGAATGTGGAAGGGGAATAGAGCCCAGGGAGCATCCCATTACGTTTCCATTCAGGCCAGGCTTATAACTGCACTTCCAGATGCCACTGGGTGAAAGAAAGATTTTTTAAATTCATTAGCAATTCCAAATTTTCCAAAAGAAATAAATATTTGTGTTGTTTTGAAATGCAAGCAACCATTCAGGACAAAAGCGTTGAATGTGAAAAAAGAACATTTTTGAAACAAAAAGACTAACACACACCAGCATGTTCTGGAAACATGAAAGCTGGCTGTCCTCTTTAAAAAAAAAAGAGGCTTCTCACATGAAAATGTTGGTGAAGTCAATGCTTCCCCCAAGGGTCTCAGTTGTAGCTATGCAGATCTGCATTTCTGGCAAGAAAAACCTTGGTGTGAAAAATGTTGCCCAGTTCTGCTTTTGGTTTTCTGATGGGGATGGGAATGAGAAGGCCCCAGATAAACTGCTTGGTTTGTGAGTCCTTGTGCACAAAAATAGTACAAGGGCAGGGCTACAATGTCTCCTGCAGCTCACACAAGTGCACCTCCGTATTAATTTGAAGGCCTGATGGAGTCCTCCATATGGGCATGATTGCAACTTTTACTCATGTAAATAACTGCAACAACCTCAAAGGGAGTAAGTGCTACAACCTTGGGACACCACAGAAAACACAAATAAGATATTTATTCATACTGTGAAGTCAATAGGCAAGTTTTGCTGAAGTTGCAGGGCTTTTAATTAATAAAACGTGACTGTAGCTTCCTGAAACGTCTCTCTGTTTTATAGATGAGAAGAAACAACATGTTTTTTTAGGGATGTGAATGAGCAGGATTAAATTAGTTGTTTAGATGGAGAGTCAGCTCTTTCCTGGAAAGAGGGAATAAAAGAGTTGTTTTCTTTTTCTAAAGTGAGACATGATCCTTTAGTTTTGTCATTGTCCTCTGTGTCATGCAAGAAGTGGCACTATCTGATCCAAAGCACTAATTAGTGTGAGACTGCTTTAAAAGAGTGTTTCCCATTGGCAATGTGTGCTGAAAATAGCAAAACTTCTGTAGTGGCATCAAAAGTCAGGCAAGTTTTTTCCCCCCAGAAAATGGTTTATTTGCTGCAAAGGGCAGTTTCAGAGTTGGGGGGGAAGAACTATGTTTAAAAAAAAAAAAAGGTTTGATTCTATGAATTGTATCAGCTGAAAAAATAGTAGAGAAGTAAAAAAAATAACATTTAATTTCAATGTGTTCTTTTTTAATTAATCACTGATTTTTGTTTTCTTTTGTTTTAAAATGAAGTTTTTCTTTTGAAAAATGTAATGAAGATGCAGATTAAAATAGTTAACCACCCCCCCAAAACAAATCAGCCCTCTTCCCACAATCCATAACTCTATTGCAGTAGTAGATTTTGACCCACTGTGGATAAACGCTGAACAGTAGTTCTAAAGTTCATCTCTGAAATCTTTTTAGCATTAAAAATAAAACTCTGTACAAAGTCAGGAGGTAAATACAGCATCAGATCCAAGTGTCATTTTAACCCACCACCACCTTTCACTTGGAAAAACCCTCTTTATTCTGCTAGGCACAAAAGGTGGCGTGTTATCACAGCAGTGCTAAATCCCACAGCTTATTACCATAAAATGCATGAGCTTAGAGTATATGAAAGTATTCCATCCAAGAGGATATGAAAGTGCTCTATCCAAAGAGAGTTCAAGGCCTTTTGTATAAAGAATGCCGTTTCAGGCTTTAAGGTAATGCCATGTGTCAGAATTTTGATAAGCAGGCATCTCTGAGAAGTGGCTTTCTCAAACTGCTAATTACCACCCGTGCATCTTTCAGAAGCATGGTGGTTTGAAAAGAAATAATAGCTTTGTCTCCATGCTGTTTGCTGGTTTATATCATAGGCAGATGTTGATTGCATTAGGTGTGTACAGATCTAAGCTTGCTTAAATTTTGGCTGGCTGAGATACCAAGAACAGCAAAATCATAGCAAGACAGGCTTCAGGTTGGGCTGCACAAATCCACTCAGGACCATGGCTCTGTATTTAGAATGGCTGGCCTACCCTGAAGCCTAGGCTGCCCGTTTGCTGTATTGGTAACCAAGCTAGCCCAACAATAGCTGGCTCAGACGTGTTGCGACTCTGATTGTGGTATAGATCTAGCCTTCCTTGGAGGGCAATCATGAAATGTATACAAGGAGAAAATACTGTATGGTCAAAGTTATGACAGTGAAGATAACAAGGAAGGTGTTCCACATTGCAGGACATAGTAGCATCTGTTATTTTCATCCCTGAACGAGTATTTGCAAATAATCTCCAAGATCTTGACAGCTTTCTTTGATTTTTGTTTCAGCAGAGAGTTCAGAGAGGGAAAGCATCCAATTCTCTCCAGTTCACATATGGCCAGCCTAAGGCACGCTTTAAAAAATGGTAACTGGCTTTTATGCCTACACATTGGGTCTGATCCTGCTTTCATTGAAGTCAAGGACAAAACCTCTATTGACTACAGTCTGAAAAAGGTTGGATCCACTGTGCAGATTTGAAAATAAAAAATTACAAGGTCCAAGAAGCACATAAATTGGAGTCTTAAGGTACAGTACAATACTCTGACTCTGTGGTACATGAACTATGCAGTTGGATTTGGTTTTCTATGAGCAAAAAAGAATATATTTATGTGTAATGAAACATTTCTATCACACCATGTTATTTGGCAAATCTAATGCTGGGTAATAAGCAGCATTCTTTATAAACATTGACACTTAGCTCTTTTGTATATAAGAAGGCAAATGCTGGGGCGCTCATAAACGCATACATTGCGCATTTTCTTTTCAAGGATCATAAGATTTTCATGTCAACATTACTTACCTGTTTCATAGAATTCAGCAACTGGGTTGGTAAAACCAAATTATTTCATCTTCAGGCTTTTGATTAGTGTGTATTCAAAAATAAAGTGAAGAAATAGTATGTTTGTGGGAGATTATTTTAACCTACAAAGCTTTCTGAAAGGTAAAAATAACTCCAATGTATTTAGATTTTCTTCCAGCTGAAAACAAGAAGTAAGGATATACATTTCTTTTTATTGTAGCCCCAGGGACTGTCTAGTTCACATTCAAGTCTTTTAAATGCACACATACACACACACAACCGTCTCCTTTCTACCCTGGAGAGATAGCAAGAAAGAGAAAGCACACAAAATAGCTATGAATGATTCTCTCAAAGACCTGTAAAAATGCACAAAGTGATCCAAGTTTACTATAATTCTTTTCACTTTTTTGGTGGCATATGTGAACAAAACATAAGGCTGCATGATTGTAACTTTGTGGTCTTCACTGACCTGGAAGCAATGGGCACTCCTGCCTGTTGTAGTGTTCTACGTCCCTGGATATGCAAGTAGCAACACTGATAGTATACCATTAGATGGCACTCAAGAATATAGTTCCTGAGGTTTGTATGACCTAAAACTTTGCTGTGAGCTGCAAATGGCTTCCTCTGGCCACTCGTACTATCAGTGCTTAACACCCCTCTCCCCCTTTTCTCTGAGTTGGGGGAAAGGGAATTGTACATTTAAGAGTTACTCTAGCCAAGAAATAGCGAGTAAAGGAGAAAAGCCAGAATTCTTCCCACTCCCTGATCTGGAGCAGAAGTTCAATAAAGTTCAATAAAGCAATTTAACCTAAATCAGTTAAGTCTGATATTACATCCATCTAGGTTTTTCAGCCATTTTGCAAGTGGTTTATGTTCAGTGAATTTCTGTTGTGTTACAGATTTGGACTGGTTTCTGATCACTTATACCGGTTTATGTGTAATTTTCTGTCTCTAGCCCCTGTGTCTCTCTGCCCTCCCTAACCCAGTGAAGAGAACTGAGTGACTAATTAACCTATTACTCTCATGGCTTGCTGCTGTGCGTGAGGACTGGAAGCAGTGACTGGTGAATCCCCGGGTAAATGTTTGTCTGTTAACAATGAGGCCTGGATTCAGTGGTCCAGAGCATAGCTTCTCAACCTATCATACGTGTACTCCTGGGGGTACGCGAGACAAAGGCAAGGGGTACATGGGTACCCCAACACTCACTCTCTCTCTCTCTCTCTCTCTCACACCTTCTTTTCCTCTCTCTCTTGCCCCTTTCCCCTCTCAAAACTGTGGCAAAAAATTTGGTACACCGCACACTGCGCAGTGCTTTAAATTCCCCAGTAATAATTTGGCGTACTACGCTTTGCACGGCACTGGGTTCAGCCCTCCTAGCTTTGG
>NW_017728997.1:13597366-13601464 GCF_001723915.1 Gavialis gangeticus | reverse complement strand
CTAGCTTTGGCCAGCATCACCTCTAGCCCAGGTACATACTCGAGCTGTGCACCCCTGGTTTAAAAAGTGGCAACCTCACCCACACCAGATCAGACATCTGTCATATTACAACCTTATATACACAGCCCTTCTTCCAACACATTGCATACATTAGTCTGTAAATATAAAATCCCTTGGAAAATTGAGTGTTGGGGTAGTTATTAACATTTTCAGATGTTAGGGGGTACTGGCTACTTAAAAGGTTGAGAAACACTGGCCCAGAGGACCCCTATGTGCCTCAGTAGCTCCTGCTCCCCCTCCTGCAGTTGCAATCACAGTCTGAGTGGGGGAGAGGGGGAGCTTGCACAGCTGACTAAAGCCCATGCCAGTCTAGCTCCTAACAAGCTAATGGAAACCTCCATGGATCCAGACCACTTTGTGAGTTATCTGTATCTGTTAAGGCCCAAGGTGCGTCTTTGCCTGCGAGACCTGAAGGGCCCTGGTCACACAGAAGAAGGTAGGGGTGAAGGTAGAGGAGAAGAGTGGTAGCACGTGATATTCCCCACTGCATCGTCATCTTTCCGCTCTACTGGTGCGCGTGGCTAGAGAGGATGTGGTCACAGGGAGCTGACCGGGTGCAAGAAAGCTGCTTGATGAGGTAGGTTTCCTTTGGTCACCACTTGTTCTATACAGTGCAACAGCAAGCATTTCCTTTCTTTGGTTTTAGACACTGTGGATGAGACATGTTTCCTCCCTGTGTGTGTGTGTGTGTGCACGTGCGCATGTGTGTGCATGCCTTTGTGTGGGGCGAAACAGGCTTACGTGTTATGAGTCATGGCTGCTGCCGGGGAGGTCAGAGATCTTGTGCTGAGCGCGCAGTGTTTGTTCCAAGAGCCCACAAAGCAAGTGGCTTTTGTTGTTGCACCTAAAAAAAAAGAAAAAAGTGTTCTGAGAGTCTGGTTTTTTAGGCTTTCAGACCTGTCTCCTGCTGAAAAAACTTTTACCAATTAAAGAGCATTGAATTACTCACCTCCAGGTAACATCTGGTTGTTCCCCACGATGCTATTGGAGTCTGACACCTCGATTCAACAAGACAGTTAGGCACGTGCTTAACTTTTGTCCCATGCTGTTTAAGCCCCATGGAACCAAAGAAGATGGACTTAAGCATGTGATACAGATCAGGCCCATAAATCAAATACAAAGCCCACTGTAGCCCAAATGCCTCGCTTTCCTTCAATAGCACTGCTGGAACTGGCTTCTTGAAAGCAGGGTTTTCAGTGAAGATAAATTGGCCAAAACGTTTCTCTTTCTTTGTGCCCTTCTGTGCAGTATAAATGAAAATCCAAAGAGGCTCATGAGATTATACATTGTAGGTTTCTCTCTTACGTACAGGCACACACACATCGAGTATACCAATGGCATTCATAAATACAGTGTTATGCTCTGGGGAGGGTGTTGAGGGAATGCATAAGTATGTATTTTGTTTTAATTACACAAAAAAACACTGCTGTCACAGATGAAAATCTTTCAATCAAAACAGGCTATCAGATGTTGGGTAGCTGTTGAGACTTGTTGAAAACAGTAGGGTTTGTCGTTCTCAGATTAAGGAGGGATTTGCTGTGTGGTTTTGCATGGCCTGAAAAGAAAGGTTAAACACTTGGAGGGAAGGAAAAGAGTTTGTGGGGAGGGGGGTGGGCTGTCTGTATTCCAAAACAACAGATGGTTTCAATAAAGTTGCCCCTGCTGCTCAGAAGTGGCGCTTCTTGACATTAGCAGAGCCATAGCTCATCAGGGTTCTTGTTTCCACCCGCCTGTCTCAGCAAGGCCAAATCCACTGTGCTGTACGTGGTAATCAGAAAAGGCACTCCAATATCTGCCCCATTAATTGCCCCCTGCCAGTCTTTGCTCTATTCTGATGCAGTGCCTACAGTGCTTGGTATGAGAAGATCAATCTGCTTTCAAGGGCAGCTTCCCCTAATGATCTTCTATTCTCCCAACTTGGATGGTGTCTTTTTTTTTAAAGATTCCACCAGCAAAATGTGTTATTTCTTGGAACCATTAAATACAAAAGAATCTAATTAAATCAATGTATCAATATATTAAATTATTGTACAGCAACTAAATTAATGTGTCCCCTGGCAAGAGAACTGCTGCAAATGATGCATTGTGTCTCGTGCATAAAAGACAACTTACAGAGAAAGATTTTTCCAAGGTTAGACTGCTCACAATGAATGCCAAGGTTTTTCCCAGTTAAACTGCTAGGCTTATTTGGAGTGCAGTCATGCTAATATTGCTACTACTTATACTTATGCTGATCTGGTGTCATAAAGGGATGGAAATAGCTCCTAGGGGTCAACACACTGCACAAGGTGGCTTTGCTATCACCTAATAGGACAACTTGCTACTGACCCTCCTGCCAGAGAGACAGGGAGGGAAAAGTAATTGGAGTGCACTGCCTATTGCCATGTACTCTGTGCCCTAGAAAGTTGTAGCCTGGCATACTTGAGAGCTTTCTGAGAGCATGAAGGTGGCTTGTAGCCCCTTTCTTAGCACCTCTTTGCTCCAGTTCTGCACAAGTGCAAGAGGAGAGAATCAACATCCACCTGTCACTCAGGTGCTATGATTCAAGCTCTTCCACTCCTGGAGAGGGGATTAGGAGAAAGGCTTAAGCTGCTGTGTAGCCCTGATATTCTCCTTCACTGTTTTCCTGGCAACTGGGACAAGAAAGGACTTTTCGAACTCTGTGCCTGGCTGGGACCAAACTCTAGGTATTTACTAGCTGTTCCAGTGCATTCTGTTAGTAGATAGGCTGTGCACAGGACCACTGAGGGATGCTGAGAATGCAGAGTTGTGTTTTTCAAGGCAGCAAAGCTGTTTATCTTTTTAGCTAGCATTGGGACACGCGTAAAAGATTCCAGTTCAGCTTCCTTTAACTTGTACCTGCCTACGCCTGGGTTCTCAGAGCAGCGAGACTGTCATTTCTTCATTCTTATATCAGCACCCCAATTCTGAGAGTGCTTATTCTAGCAGGACTAAGCTCAAGTTGGGAAAACTTCCTGCTAATTTAAATAAGAAATGCTCCATATCTGAGTTAAACAGTTACTAAAGAACTTTCTGTCACCTCCTGTTTCCATTTGCTCAGGCAAAGCTGTTAGTTTGCAATTTTGAATCCTGGTGTGATTTTCAAAGCTTGTTCTTCTGCTGAACTGTGGTCTCTCTGTTTAACTGTCTCAACAAAAAATGAGCCTTGAGATAAGCTCAACCCAGAGCCCTGGGTCTGAGCCATTTGAGCAATGAGAGGCTCTTTCAGAATGAACACCAAATTTGCATTTTGTACCTGGCTACTCTTTTTCCAAGAACCAAAACGTCCAAGCAGGTGATTTGTGGGCACAGTTCAGGGAGGAAACACTGGAAATTATCTACACTGTGATTGCAAATAAACTGCTTTACCATACTCAGCTAATTCTCATGCATCTAAAATGATTTCCCTTCTTTTTGCTCAAAGCCCCTGTTCTTTCTTCTAACCTCTTCCTACACTTGGCTCTTTGACAAGAAAGAAGTAAAGGATCTTCACCTATGCTCCTTTTACCAGCAGGAGTCCTTGTGAAATCAGTGGGAGTTCAGAGTGAACAAGGAGGACCAAGATCCGAGCTTAGCATAGCACCACAGTGTAAAGAGGCAGTAAAATTGCAGTAATTGTAAATAAAGGGGCTTAGAATGAACGTTTATTCTTGATCATTCCTGCCATCCCTAATTTTGGATTCCGGGACTGCTGAATGAGGAGCAAGGCCATTGCCATAAGATGTTCACATCTGGTGTGTTTACTAGCTGTATCTCCATGAATGATAAACTGGGTGTGAAATGTAAAGTGTCATTCTCCAAACATCCAGATATCCAAAGGGCATTTGAGACCCTCCATCTGTCAGGGCCTAATTCTGTAAAGTACTGAGCACTTCCATTGACAGTCAGGGTGCTCTTAGCTTCACTTGGTTGCTGGCCATAGGGGTTTAAGCTCTAAAATAATACGACTGATAGACCAGTTTACATCCAAGCAGGTCAGACTTTACAGTTCCCCACTGTACTGTTAGGGAATCAAAGCCAAAGAAGCTAAGTGCCTGG
>NW_017728997.1:13594669-13597355 GCF_001723915.1 Gavialis gangeticus | reverse complement strand
ACTGTTAGGGAATCAAAGCCAAAGAAGCTAAGTGCCTGGAAGAAGGGAATACAAGGAGCCAGTGTTGGAACAGGGCCCAGACCCTCTGATTTCTAGGTCTTATATAGAGACCACCCAAAAAGCTTACAAAAGTGAGTGCTTGCAAGAACATGCATTGCCCTCTAAAGCTTCTGATTAAATGTTATATCTCTATTAAAAACATTCTCCATTTCATTTTTTGTTTCATTTTGTACACTAATCCAGCCAAAGCAATGTCTTCACACCAAAGGAAATGACACGCTGCGGACATCAGGAGAGCAGTTTCTGCAGCGTGAGGACAAATACCTGAGAATATCATTTGCTAAAACCAAAGACTTGTAGGTATTCTCCCTTCACTTTCATTTGATGCAGCTATGCTCAATTTCACAGCCCCTACCAGTACTGAATGGGGAAATTGGAAAACTGCAGAATCGATTTGCAGAAGTGAAGTTCTATTTTCTTTTACACCTCTTTCATCAGAGTTGCTATCATTCTTGTGTTGTGTAGTAGCATTATCGACAGCAACCTGGACGCTGCTGATAATTGCTAAAAGAAGGCAAAGCCATTCTCTGCAAGTGGAAGCAACAGCCGGATGATACCAAATGATACTATTCTTACCTTCCAATTATCTGCTTTATGGCATCCGCAATGCACCTGTGTTGCTTTATTTCTGAGCTGTAGCGGTGAAGGCTTTAAATTCTAAAATTTATTTAAATGAACTGTGCCTTTCATTTCTTGCATATGCAAAAACAAAATTAGTATGGGCTGAGCTTCTCAGCTGACCATAGAACCGTAGAACCTGTTCTGTCCACTTGCAAAGAGAACAGGAGAAACAAAAATCAGCCTCCTGAATAGTTCAGAATTTTTAGTGCTTTTTCCTTTTATTATCTGCAGTTCACAAAGGGGAACAGTTCTGTAGCTAGCTTCTAGTACCCAGTCATTAACAAACGTGGCTTCCTGTTTTCTTGTACTGGGTTATCGTTGCAAATAACTGAGAAAAACCAGGAGCCTTCAACCACTTCATCTCTATTCTGAGGAGATTTTGTTTGCATTGTTAAAGGGCCTTGACAATAACATGGTTGTTTCTCCATTGGGGGTTGTTTTGTGTTCTCTTTATGTATTTCATGGTGCATTAGTTGTATTGCAGTACTACCTAATAGTACCTAGCGCTAGCCACAAACTCCCCTGTGACTCCCCTGTGCATGACAGTGTCTAAACAAGGAACGAAAAGACTGTTCCTGATCCAGAGCTTAAAATCTAAATAAATCCAATTATATGTTTCTGATGGAAAACAATGCAACATATTGAAGTCCTGAATGTGTTATCTAGTTAGTACTGGGCCACACTGACCCTATCTCCTCCAGCACTGGAAATGTTGCCATTGTTTTTTGTTTTTCTTCCCGTTGCATATTCCATGTACGTTTTTCTTCAGTGAATGAAGTGATCTCTGCAGGCTCAAATAACTTGGAAACAAATCTTCCTTAAAGTAAGCCCTTTCAGCTCCCACTTCATCAACTCTGAAAGGGCACTCAGGTCTTTGTGAAGCCTCTGGGAAGAAAATGGGTCTCTGTTCAAGCATGGGGAATCTTGCCAGCAAAGATGGGGTCGCAAAGTTAGGCTGCTTTCCAAGACTTGAACGCATGTTTGACCTGACACCAGTGTGGACCCACATTGAAATCAACAGGGACCAGTCACAGCAGTAAAGCTCAGCAGGTATCATCCAGGAGAGCTCTGGAAGTCAAGGGAGTTGGCCGGTGGGAGCTTCCTTTCCTTACTGAGCCCTGCAATATAGAATAAGAGGCGTGTATATAATACTATATATTATAAAATAAGATTTTCTTAATAAAGATATTAAGAATTATTAAGATATAATTACATAATAAGCATAATAGATCACATTATATATAATAGGTTACCTTATATATATTGATGACATGATAGATTTATTATATTACATTTATAGATATTAATAAATTACACTGTATATAATAGATTACATTATCTATTATATATAATGGATTACATTATATATAATAGATTATGTTATAGATTATATTAATAGATTACGTTACATACAACTGATTTCATTATATCTATAGTTTACATTGTATATAATCGATTACATTATAAATTATATTAATAGATTATTATATGTAATGTGATCTATTAATATCTGTAATATATTGTGGATATTAATAGAGGACATTATATGTAATTATATAATAGATAATTATACCATGTAGTGCATACATTATATTATGCATTATATCATATATTGCAGTATTACAATCTATTAGATGACATTGTCTGTCATCTATGAGATGCACGGTATTGATGGCAACTTTCTATTGCACGCATCGTATCTATGACGTAATACATCGCGTATGACAGTATGCGCATACATTGTTATCCCCCGCGTTTGTGTGATTTATACCGTCATGCCTCTCTGGTGACATCATCCAGACGATAAAACCCATGACGTCACGCGGTGCAGGCAGGCACGACCCACCCGCCCAGGCCCACTGCACCCCTCTCCCCTCCCCGTGCCTGAGGGGGCGGTGCCGGTTGGGACTACAACTCCCAGCAACCCATGCGCCCCTGTCCTCTCCTCCCCTCGGAACTACCGCGCCCAGCATGCCCCGCGCGCACAGCAGCTCCCGGCGTGCCC
>NW_017728997.1:13584774-13594491 GCF_001723915.1 Gavialis gangeticus | reverse complement strand
GGTCATGTGAGGTGGTGAAGTGAGGGGGGAGGGGCAGGGGAGGCAATGTGAGGGGGGCCCAGAGCCAGGGGGGCTGTGAGGGGGATGGGAATTAGGGAGGGGGGTGTTGAGCTGGTTCAGGGCTGTGGGGGCAAAGCGGAAGGCCTGGGAAGCCAGTTGGGGCGGTTCCCATGGGGGGGGCTTAGGGGGGAATGAGAGTGGAGCTGAAAGAGGTAGCGGTGTTCCCAAGCGGTGCCCAAGGGCCTCCAGGGTTGCTTCCGTTGCCCCCCTGCACGACTCCCGGGCAGGTCCCGGCTCCCCAGGTCCCCCCATGGGGCCCCCTCAGCAGCACAAGCTGTGACTGACCGGGGTTGTTTTTTTTCACACCCCTGCCTCCCTCCTTCCCCCTCCCCAGTTCCTCTCTCCCACTTGCATTTGAGGTCTAGGATGCGGGGGGTCGGGGCCCCTGATGCCCACACTCACCAGTGGCCCCTTTCCTCCCAGAATTGCTCCAGTCCCATTTTGAGTCAACCCAAACTGTCAGTTTCCACCACCTCTGGTGGTAAGGAGTGCCACATGGCAAGAAAAGAGAGACGTGGGGCAGGACGGGACCTGCGGAGGTCATATCTAGTCCAACCCCTGCCTGGGGCGAGTTCAGCCTTGCCCAAACCCTCCCATGCAAATCTGTAATTTAAACTGTTTGTAAAACCGCCACCCGCCCTGACAGCGCAAGACCTAATGTAACACTTGAATGATGCTCTGCATGAAAGAGCTTCCTTTTGTTGGTTTTAAACTTACTGCCTACTGGTGTCATTTTGTGACGGCTGGTTCTCGTACTGACAGAGATCGGCAGTAAATAATAAATCCCCATTGACTCTCTGTTCGCTATTTAGTGTTTCGTAAACCCTTGTCTTGCCCCCACTTCAAGCGTCTCTTTCCTAAACTGAATCAGCCAACCTCTTTAGTCTCTCCTCATATGGCAGCTCCTTCGTATCACTAATCATCAGGAGAGTTATTCGATCCTACACTGGTGGTTCTGAGCTGGGGTCTTGTCAACCCCCCACCTGCTCATTCAAGTCCAGTGGTTTTCACGTTGAGATCCTCTCATGGGTGCTGGGCAATTTTAGCACTGTTGGGTGCACAAACATGATTCGCAACATAAACCCAGAGATTTCAAAGAGGAAGCCATAGTGTTCAAAACATTTTGCCCCATTGTGGCCTTTCTGAGATCTGTGCAATGGAAGAATTGCTCCATTACTGTTCTCTAGTTTTAAGAAAAAAAAAGATGAGTGAAAACTAGACTTGGCATTTTGTCTATTGAGGGGTGTCTCAAATCTAAAAAGGTTGAAAACCACTGACTTAGGCAGTGCCGAGTGTCTAGGAGTGGAAACACATAGATATATAGCCTGTTCTGAGGCATGGAGGGAGGAAGTGCATTTGTCTTACATCCCCCCAGAGTTTGAATTGGGTCTCCAGGCCCTGCCAGAGGTACAGGGAAGGGCTGAGAGTTGAAGTTAAGGAGTTGGAACTTGCTGTTTAATGGTTGCATATAAGGCAGGCAAGGCTTTCCCCAAAAAAGGCTAATCAAATCATAGATGCATAAGCTTTCATAAGCAGCGGCTTTATCTGATGCTATGAAGGGGCTGCAGGAAGCAGAGTGTCCAAGTAGAACATGTCAGTGTTGTTCTTGACAGCCTTCAAGCCCAGGTAGCCTGCTGTATTGAGGGCTGTATACTCCAGTTCAGGATATGGGAGTCGTCATGTCTGGTGTATTTGTTGTGGGAAGTCAGTTTTAAGGGCAACACTTAAAATGTTCCTGTTTTGAAAAGGGGGCTGGATTCTGTAAGATTTTCCTAGGAGTGGTTCAGTGAGATATTGAAAATGTTAGGCCCCCATGGCTGTCAGCACAATCATGGGCACAGGAGAGTCCTATTGATTTCCTTGGGGCTCTGGGTGGGCGCAAGGCCTGAATTGTGAATAAGGGAAATTGTCGCTGCTGCCCAGAGCCATGAGACAGGATTTAAATCTCCCCATTCATCACATCCCTTTTTTGTTTAGCCCTGCATGCATTATGGACACTTTCTGTGCAGTCAGCAGCATTGTCTGACTTGCAGCTTTTAACACTTCATTTTTCCTGTTGAGTTTCTTTTGTTGTGGAGTAGAAAACTTGTTTCCTAATGAAACAGGTTTTTGCACTTGAAACATTGCTCAATTTTCACTGTGGGCTTAGTTGATTAAGCACTTGTCACATGTTGTTTCAATGCATATAGCTTTTCCTCATTTTCTTTCACAATAGAAGTAGTGTCCTTTCACACTGGAATAATGATTTAAGTGGTAAACAGAGCTTGGTTTCTAATGTAAATACAATTATAAAGTAACTATATATTTTGTGTGAACCTGTTTGTATGCTATTGCTTGTATGATTGTTATTGAAATTATGAAAGGTATTTTAGCAATATACACTTTTTGTAGTCATTTGTGAAAATGAGGAGCCAGCAATTCTTTTTTTAACCAGCTGACTAACAAGTTAAGCTCATTTATAAAAGTGTGCAGAACTTAGGCCTAAGACCTGTCTTGTGTTGCATTTCTGTCAAATGGGTTAGTAATACTTTCATACAAGTCCGTAGGGATCAGGACACCTGAGTGACAGGTTATATATAAACAAGTGCGACATTTGTTACATAGTTGTTTCCTTTTAAAACCAATTTGTAGTTTTTCCCTATTGTTGTAGTAGATTGTGAAACTAAAAAAAAATGGTGCTTAATCATCATTAATCACTTTTGAAAATGGGAGGAGGTACATAAATATGCATATAGTCTTGATCGTGTCTTCTGTTGCATTTGCTTTTTTCAATGTAATAAGTTTGTTTTGGTTTTCTGTTTTATAGAACCAAGTAAATTTTCACAAACCCTGAATGGAATTCCTTCTTCAAACACAGTCAGCAGTGGAATGGACCCCTTCCACGCTTGCAGTATTCTTCAGCAACTTAAAACAATGTATGATGAAGGACAGTTGACAGATATTGTAGTGGAGGTGGATCATGGGAAAACATTCTCCTGTCATAGGAATGTTCTTGCTGCAATCAGTCCTTATTTCAGGTACAGATATGGAGTTCCTTGTGCTAGTAGTTATTGAATGAAAAATGACAGCAAATTACTTCTGTTGCTTAATACTTTAATTATGAGTAATTAAAAATTCTTATATCCATCTGCAACTTTATTTCCTGTAACTGATGACGGTGACATTACAGATTTAGTAAGCAGCAGAATTAGCAGCACCTGCTTATTGAATCAAAATTGCCTTGAATATGATTTCCCTTTCATGTAGTTAAAAAAGCTATACTGAGCACCCCTGACGTCAGGCTATCATAATTCAAAACTGACTTCCTTTTTAGGTCGCACATTTTAACATAGTACCTTGCAGTACATCAGATATTGAGATTCCATGTTGAGCGTGCATATTGGCAATTTCAGGGGTGGGGGTGAGAGTCTACCTATATGAAATTTGAGCAGGCTTGATATAGGTTCATTAGTGAGAGTTAAATATGGAATGCCAGTCTCCTATTTTTGAGTTGCTAAGAGCAGAACTGTACTGTAGGTAGCTGACCATGACATTCTGATGTCCAGTAGTATACAAGTGATATTGTAGCCACAATGGTCTGGAAATTATGCTAAAGGCAAAAATTGCTTAGACAGTTAGACAAGCGTTCCGATGCAAGGCAGACTTCATCACGTCTCTGATCACAGGAATCCAGATGAAGACTGTCTTGCATTTGAACGCTTGTCTAACTTTATCCCAACCACATAGTTGGTCTAATAAAAGAGATCACCCTAAGAAATTCTTGTCTCTCTATTACAGTGTCAGCGAAGATTATAAGTGCCCTGTTAGTATGACATGCATGTCATGATTAAGTATAATATTGTCTGTTTTTTTTTTTTAGACCTGTAGCTGAAAGGGATTTGAAAATAAATTGCCAAATCTTTCTTTTGCAGATCTATGTTCACTAGTGGCCTTACAGAGAGTACACAGAAAGAAGTTCGTATAGTTGGTGTTGAAGCAGAGTCGATGCATTTAGTACTGAACTATGCATATACCTCGAGAGTAATGCTGACAGAGGCCAATGTTCAAGCTTTGTTTACTGCAGCTAGTATCTTCCAGATCCCTTCCATACAAGATCAGTGTGCTAAATATATGATAAGTCATTTGGACCCACAAAACTCTATTGGAGTGTTTATCTTTGCTGATCATTATGGTCATCAAGAACTCAAACACAGATCGCAAGACTACATTCGTAAAAAGTTTCTGAGTGTCACCAAAGAGCAAGAGTTTCTCCAGCTGAGAAAAGACCAACTGATAAGTATACTGGACAGTGATGACTTAAATGTAGACAAAGAAGAGCATGTTTATGACAGCATTATAAGGTGGTTTGAACATGAGCGAAATAAAAGAGAAGTGCACCTTCCAGAAATATTTGCCAAATGCATCCGTATGCCTCTGTTGGACGAGACATTTTTAGAGAAAATCCCTCCCATGTTTGCACAGGCTATAGCCAAAAGCTGTGTACAGAAGGGACAACCTAGTGCCAATGGCTACACACAACGGCTTGGAATGACTGCATCTGAAATGATCATATGCTTTGATGCTGCCCACAAACACTCAGGAAAGAAGCAAACAGTGCCTTGTTTAGATTCGGTCACAGGGAGAGTGTTTAAACTATGCAAACCACCAAATGACATGAGGGAGGTTGGAATTCTTGTATCACCTGATAATGATATTTACATTGCAGGGGGTTACAGGCCAAGCAGCAGTGAGATCTCCATAGACCACAGAGCAGAGAGTGACTTTTGGATGTATGATCACTCTGGCAATAGATGGATACCTAAACCTCCTTTGTTGCGAGCCAGAATAGGCTGCAAGTTGGTTCATTGCTGTGGTAAACTGTATGCAATAGGTGGTTGTGTTTATGAAGGAGATGGGCGAAACTCGCTAAAGTCTGTGGAATGTTATGACAGCAGAGAGAACTGTTGGACAGCTGTCTGTCCAATGCCTGTAGCAATGGAATTTCATAGCGCTGTGGAGTATAAAGATAACATCTATGTTTTACAGGGTAAGGTGCCATAGCAGTGTAAGTGATATCGTGTTTTCAATAGGAACTGGAGGTTTCCAGTCCCAGTATCTCCATTCCCTTGAGCACCATGGAAAGTTCTCATTTCTTACTTTATTTAGGGATTGAAAAAGAGAAACTTAGTGGGGGCAATGGAGAAGAATCCACGTAAAATGTGTATATATAGTGTTATTTCAAAATGTATCTCTAGGCAAATGTGTTTTTATGTGCCACAACATGAATCCATTTTGAAAAGAGAAGGTCATGTGTATGAACTGAATCCTTCTAGAACTTAAAGATAAGCATACATTTTCCCGTGGCTTATATGCAAACATTTTTTTCAGGCTTAATACTATGAGACAGTGTCACTAATTTTTACTTTGCAGATTCAGACAAAAATCAGTCTTGCTTCACTTCTTCTGAGCAAAATAATAGTAGAATATTGATGGTAAAGTCTGTTTGCTAAAATTTCATCATCTTACCCAAACATTTTAACTGTTTCAAATTTTAATTAAGCTAAATTTTGTCTGTTGAACAAGGACTTCTTTGCAATACATTCTTCTTTTTTTAAATCACTCTTTTCCCCCCAACTTGCTAACTGGTATAATTAAGTTAATGGAAAATTAAGTGGTGGATAATGACTCCTTCCAAAACTGGCTAATTCTGTTCCTTTGAGTCAGCAAGTTAGACTAAAAATTTTCCTGCACTGTTCATCTTCTTTCTTTTACTTCCTTCTCACATAAAATGAACACTCAGTTTTCACTATGAATATATCCATGTCCTGCATCTCAGCTCCCATGTGATCTAGCTGAAACAGAGATTTGGGATTAATATTGATATCTCCATCAGAGAGACCATTGCACCAGAATAGACAATGGTGACTGGAATAAACATGTAGATGTCTTAAGAAAGATATCAGTAGTGTATAGCTCTACATTTCCATGGAGGAAAAGTACATAGTAGATCCTCCTTATCAGAACCTAGTGGGACCATCCCTTGTTTATGTATGTGAAATGTCCAGATATGTAAGACATCTATAATATACAATAGCACTAAAAAAAGCAAGTGGAATGTAAAAAAAGAAGCATGCACTGCAGTCCAGAAAACAAATTGCGATGTAATGACAGAATCTAGTATAAGAAGCACAAGTATTTGCTTTTTGTGCAATTCTAGTGACCAAGCTGGGAGTTCATTTAGTCTGAGTGTTTATATAAGCAGGATTCAGATAAGCAAAAATCTGCTGTATTTTCCCTTCTGGTGTCTTAGTCTGGATATTGTGTATTATGGGGATAGCCATATAAAAATTACTCAACTAGTCTACAAATTATATGCAAGTGGGTAAAGGGTTAAAGGACAAATCATTCTTTTTTTTAGGAAAACACCAACAGGTGGGCCTTGAAATGGGCCAGCATAGGTAGAGAAATTTGACAGATCTAGAAGCACCTGTAAAGGCCTGGTTATCAGTGGGCCCTCTGCTGGCGGTTATTTCTAACTTGTAGGGGCAGGCACATGGAAGAACTTGGAGGAAACTATTTGTAGGCATGCAAAGAAACAGTGCAATGCTCCCCCTCTCACCATGCACTTACACCCCACAATGGAAGTGTTAGACTCCTGTGAGATCTGCTTTTCCCTCTTGTATTTCCTTTGCTAGTTTTTCCCTACTCACTTTATAGAGAAATAACGTGTAGTTTGAAGTGGTTCTCGACTATCAGCGGAATCTCTAAATATGTCTGCTTTTTACTTGGTTTAAGTTAAATGACTATTTCACAGTGTCATATTGAATGAAGTGTCAGTAGTAGATTTGATGTAGTTAAAATATCCCATTATATTTTCACTGAGCTACTTAAAAATTGCAAGCATCTTGTTAAAAGCTTGTAATGCAGTCTGCCGTACTTAACTATACCTGAAATAATCCATTAAGAAAATTCACTATAGAAGTTTTATGGTCAAATGGACCATATGTCTATAAACTTCATGATCAGAATATTGCTTTTTTTAGTTTACAGGAGGCATAAATGCACCTGTAACCGTTGAGGTTTTGGTTTGTTTTATGGATGAACTTAGTAATTGCACAAATAAGGAAATGTATCCAGTCCCCCGTGCTTTGCATTATGAAAATATTGTTTTCTCTGCAGAATCTCATGAGTAGAGGAATATGCTTGAGTTTCATTGAAATATTAGTGTAAAGAATTTTAGTCTTCAAGATTTATTAGATAGAAAGAAGCACCACAGTATTTGTTGTAATTCTTTCCAGAGATGTGGGTTTTCCAGAAAACTTTGAATTGGAAAATTTTCCAGTGCCCTAAATAGAATGTGATCTGATTTAGCATGTTTATTTGACTTGTATTTAGTAAACAAAACTAAAAAAGTACCCCCACATAAATTTAATGTCCCAATAGCCATAAATATTTTAACTGAAATATTTGATTAGGAAAAAAATTAAATACAGCACACTTAATATGGTTTAAATGTTATATTTAAACAAATTCAAAGCCTTATGTGGAAAGAAATAATTTTTATTGGAATACTTGTAAAAAATGTAAAGACAATGCACAATAGCATGTACTTCCCTTATACTTTTTTTTCAATTTAAGAAAAAAATGAAGGCACTGAAAACTGCTGACACACTAATTTTAGTACACCTAAAGAACTGTGCATGATATGCTGTGCTTTGATTTTGATTTGACCTGCACAACTAATTAGGTGAATTCATAACTTGGTTTTTGGTTTGGATTATTATGTGAGTGTATTTACCATCATTTTTACAAATCAGTAAAACATATATGTACTCTCTTACGCACTTCCTAGGGATAATCACTTGAAAAACATTAATTACAACTTTGTCAGGCTTACCTAATATTGTATTGGCATCCATTTGTTGTTACTAATGAATTTTATGAAACAATGAATTTTTAAAAATGGAAAATTCCCACAGAAAAATAAAGCACTGGAAAACTTTCCAGAAATTTTTGAATCCCACATCTCTGATTCTTCTAAGTAGTTCTGTGTGCTTGTCAAAAATGTACAATTGTCCCACTCAAGTACAAAAGACCCCATAGAACTGAAGCATGTGTGAGGCCTGATGTTATTCTTAACACCAACTGAAATACAAATGTAATATCAAGAGATGTTAAATGGAGGCAAAATTTAACAGTGGAGAAAGCAGTAATTACTCATCTCGCTCGTCTTTTAAACTAAACTCCACCCCTTTTGTTCTCTCCTACCATTCTTTCTTTCTTTCCTCATTCCTTGTTTTAATTGGGCTAGAAGAGTACTTATCTGTAATGTGGTTTGGCAGGTGTACTTAAAACATATATGAAAGGTATAATTTGAAGTACCTTCTTGTGCATGGGAAAAAGTAGCCTTTCCAAATATGTGGGAGTGTTGAGATGGCGGGTTGTTTTTAATCTGCGTTATACTTACCTAGTTAGAATAGCATCATCTTATTTCCATGCATCTGAGCTTCTGCCATCCTTAGCCTGTGGATTCTAATCTCTACTCAGTATATACAGTTTCATACTATTTAGCCATGAAAATAGTGAATTAGCAGGTTCACACAAGGATCCATTTGGAATGTCTTTAAATGGATCAACATGTGATTTGTGAAGCTGTTTCTTTGCTAGCACTCACCACATACCGTTTCCAAATCTGTACGTAGTGTAATTCACACAAATACTTGCTCAGGTTTCAAGCAATTTATTCTAAGAACTGTAGATTATTAGTATTAATTTTACCAAGAGGTCAAGGAACCAGATTAATGCTTCAAGCGCTTTAAAGTCTTGCAAAGGTTTGACCCCAGATTCTCAAGCATTGGTTAAAAGTGGTGGGTTGCACATAAAGCCTTTCAATGTTGGCAGCCTTCAAACACTCCATTTCAGCCTAGAGAGAAGCTCTTTAGGGATTTATGCTCTATCGGCTGTTAACACTCTTAAGAAACTAGGTATAAAGTTTGCTTTTTTGGGAGCAATGTATGTAAATGGTTAGAGGGAGAGAACAGAAAAAAAGTTCTGATTTTAGTCTGGGACCCACTTGGATTTGTGTTCAGTGTCTAAAAAAAATTGTAACTTCAATATTCTTATACTTTTTGGGTTCTTTCCTTTTTAGGAGAATTTTTCCTCTGCTATGATCCTCAGAAAGATTACTGGGGCTTTTTAACCCCAATGACTGTGCCTAGAATCCAAGGCTTGGCAGCTGTATACCATGACTCCATCTACTACATAGCTGGAACCTGTGGAAATCATCAGCGTATGTTTACCGTAGAGGCCTATGATATTGAACAAAATAAGTGGACTCGAAAAAAAGACTTCCCATGTGATCAGTCTATTAATCCATACATTAAACTTGTGCTTCTCAAAAATAAACTCCATTTGTTTGTCAGAGCTACTCAAGTCACTGTTGAAGAACACGTTTTCAGAACCAGCAGGAAGAATTCACTATATCAATACGATGAGGTTACTGACCAGTGGCAGAAGGTATACGAGACTCCAGATAGGCTCTGGGATTTAGGCCGGCATTTTGAATGTGTTGTTGCTAAATTGTATCCACAGTGTCTTCAGAAAGTTATTTAATGTTATTTGGTAACAGGCCTTAGTGATTTCAGTGGTATCTGATGCTAGAGAAAACATGTCTTAAAA
>NW_017728997.1:13571538-13579774 GCF_001723915.1 Gavialis gangeticus | reverse complement strand
TGCCGGCCTAAATTAGGCCGGCATTTTGAATGTGTTGTTGCTAAATTGTATCCACAGTGTCTTCAGAAAGTTATTTAATGTTATTTGGTAACAGGCCTTAGTGATTTCAGTGGTATCTGATGCTAGAGAAAACATGTCTTAAAAGAAAACAAAGACATTCTGTCAGTATTTCATGTGAGCTGAAACAGACAGTTTTTTTGTATATGGGGATGGGTGCTCTTTAAAGGTTGCAGTCTGGGGAGGGAATTCATTCAAGTGTCATACTTGCTGATATTTTCCTGGGAAATGAAAAGGAGGTTACAAAGTGCAATTATCAGCATTTTTTCTGGTAAACACTTAATCATGTCATTCTAGAGGGGTGTTATAGTAATAAAGGCAAACTAAAAATAGAAGAGCCAGGATAACTATGCACTACAGTGAAAGAAAATCTAGCATTAATAGCTAAGGATGTCCAAGCTATTTTGAAGTGACTTTTTTTTTTTTTTCAATACGGGTAAAATCTGAGGCAATATCACTAAGTCTTTATTTTAGATTGACAGAAAAGAGAAAGAGAGGAATACTAGATCCTGATTCATAATTATCTTTTTTTGTACTGCTTTGAAGTTTATTAAAATGTTCATAATGTTGTCTGTGCACTACAATAGTTTGGGAGAAATATTGAAGTCGGAAGCAGAACATAAAGTATCTGCCCAAAAAACAGAAGACCTGTTTTGGATTACTGTACCATTTTCCTAACTGTGGGTTTTTGTTAAAATCAAGCTAATGGTATAAAAATAGCTATCCTCTGCCAATTAAATGTAGTGCTTGAAAAGCGTTTTTACATTGCTTAAACATTGGTCATCCCTTTAAGGGCTTTAACCCCAAAGTTGATGGTGCTAGTATATTTTTAATACTTGTATGTCTGAAATGGGCTAACTCTCCACTGCTCTTTAAGACAACCTGCTATTAATGGAAACAGTCTTCTTGGAGTCCTGTCCTCTAAATGTGCATCCTCTTTTTACTTACATTTTCACTGCAGTGGAAGTTCTTGTAGTGTGATGACAGGATATGACCTTTTGGCTTTGTGGAGAGCTCCTTCTGCCTCTTGTAAAGTATAGAACTATGTGCAGTGTTTGCACATGCTCTGATAATACTGAGTTAATTTGATCATTCTTTTCTCCCTGCCCAATCTCCCCAGTCACTTTTTACTGTTCTGTTATGACCTGTAATGTGAAAATTTGCACTACTGAGCTGTCTTTGTGATTCAATTTATTAAAACAAAGTTGACCGTAGATATTCATAGTTTAAAGGAATCTTAGATGCAGGTATAGATTATTATCACATTTGTTCTATGTATGGAACATCTAACTTATTTTTTTAATGGGTAACTAGGTTTAAAGTTTAGCCTCTATGTCAGTAGTGAAAACTGGATATAAAAGGGAAAAGGTTAATCCTAGAACTCATATCACTATATATTTCAGGTTTAATCTGTTACAGAGCTTATTCTCTCCACAACTACATGTGGTTTGTTGTCTTAGATATTTAACTAAATTTAATTTCTCAGATTAAAATAATGGTCAGCCCTTGCTATAAATGCTTACCATTATCTGGCTTAAGAGCTGATATTTCAATAAGCCAAATATGTAGCTCAGTAGTAGTTTATCCCCTGGCATGCCTAAGAGAACACTGATTCAGTGTGTGGTCTAGTTATCCCCCAATAGGGTTTTCCTTATTTAAGGAAACAGTCATCTGGTTTTGAATCGTAAATCTTGCACAAAAATATTTAACAATAAAAACAATTTAAAGAAACTGTGAAACTAAAAGAAAAAAAAAATGCCTCTCTGCATTACATACCTCATCTTCCAGAGATTCACCAAACTTTTTTTTTAGGTGTGGGTGCTGGAATTTCCCTGAAACAAAGTTTGTTTGACAGCATTTGCTAAGATTGTGTTTTTAAATAATCTTGAGGTGTGTGGTTTTTTGTTATGTTTAGTTTTTTTTAGGATAGTTTATCCACAGCCAACAATAAGCATTTTTTTTGGTACAACTACTTTTATTTTCTAAATCTTCTCTTTAGAGTAGCTAGCTCTGTTTGAGCTGTTGTACACCTCTAGCTGCAAGCTTTCTGAAGCACCCTCCCTCACAGTGTTGCATTAGTGTGTAAAACCAACTTTTTTTGCGAAGTGTTATGTAAAATTTTCTTGTTTTTAAAGCTTGGTTGAATATTTACAAGATTTCTTGCTGCTTTTTGACAATCTTCTATATTTATTTAGTAGAACAAATTTCAATATATTACTTGAAAATATGAAATAGAACTGAGTTAGCAATTGACTGGTCATGTGCTGTCTAGAAGTACAATATGCTGTGGTTAATTCTGCAGTAGGTTTGTTAATTTTGTTTATCTGCACTAAAATATGAGGATCTCCATTGTGTTTAACCATTCAAACTAAGGGTGTGATCTAAGACAGTAACGTGTTTAAAAGCTAAAACCTGGAACTTGTCAAGGGAGTAGACTATATTGAATCTTTTGCATGAATAATTTGTTGAAACTAACATAGCTGTGATATTTTGCCACTTCTTAAATGCTTTAAAAATTTTGGAAAGTCAGATTCCTCGTCAGTTGTGCTTTAAAATCAGACTTTTAAGAGTCAGTTTGCACAACGTGAGAACAATTAATTAACACTGCACCAAGGGTACTAGTAATTACACAGAGCTCTGTACGTTCTCTCTGCCTGTGTGATCCCTCTGCTCTGGGTTAGGCTGCCTTTATTAAATTGACAAAATGTAAAGGACCAAGTAAGTGGAAATCTTCCTCCCAAAAAATCTCTCAGAATTATTTTGGAAGAAACTTAATTGTTAACCCCCGTTTTATTCTAAATGTTATTGCTGATTTAATAGCTAAAAGTGATCCTGGTGCATCAGACGTAGCGTGTGTGTGTTCTGCAAGAAATGTAAGAGCTCCCTGTTTCTTAAGGCTGTTTAGAAATGGCATCCAACATTCAGTGCTCAGGTATGTTAGTAAGAAGTACTGTAGTCCTATGACGGCAAATGTGTGGATTTTTAAACATTTTGCCATAATTGCACAATTTTGCATTTTTACTTAATGTCATGTTACGTTTCTTAAAATAAACCTATTGTTGAAATATAATGACTCCAGCCATTTTTAATACTGTCTTTTCTGAATTAGGTAGAACTCTCAAGTGGAAATTCATTCAGTGACTGGGTTTTTTGGGACAAGTAACTCTTTTGCTCTACAGTCCTACTGTACTTTGAGGCAGTCTCACATTCCACTGTGATGGAAAGCACTGGGGCTTCCTTTCATTGTTGCATCCGTGTCTACTCCAACCACAGAGCTGCAAACTGATCACACATTAACTCGCACAAACAGAGCTGGCTTTAATATTTCTTTTTCAGGGTTGAGAGGTCTCGACACTTTTTCAGGACTGCTTAATATCATGTCAAATAGTGCTTTTGACTCCCGACAGTGGTTCCTATTAAGTATCACACAAAAGTGCCGCTTCTTATTGAACCTGTTACCATACCTATGAATTAGGGAAGTAGTGGTAAAAGGGGGGGCAAAGAGAGGTAAAGTCATCCACTCAAGGCTTGTCAGGATCTTTGAATATAATTACAGTCTCTTGCCACACAGCCAGCAACTTTTGGTTAAAAATTTCTCACTAGGTGCTTATAGAGTGTGTTCTCCAGGATTTCTGACTTTTTTTACTATTTTCACACTTCCCATGCTTGCAAACCCAATATTCTGTCAATGAATGTCTTCTGACTCAGCATTAATGGGCTGGGTTTTTCACTGCCTAGGCAGGCAGTGTGAAAAGGTCAATTCTGGATGACCTTGTGCTGTCAGGCCTATACTCTGATCTACAGTTCAGCATGTTAAACCCCCTCTACCAAGACTGAATACCCATCAGCAGCTGCTGTATGAAACCATTTCTAGGTATGATACCTATCCAATATGTTCCAAGTCCCTAAGCATTATGTGACTTCCAGGGGGTCACTTGGCATAATTTATTCTTTTTGCCTCCTCTGTCTGCATTGTCCTTCCTCTTCCTCCTTGCAGCCTCCTGATAGCACATGCTGAGCAGTGTTAATGTTTTTTTTCCATTCACAGACTTACCAACAGCAATAAAAGACTCAATCTTGAGAGGAGAAGCAAACTATCTTCTGCCGTCTGCAGTGCAGCATTTACTGCAGGAATTTTTCTGCCAAAACTAGGACTCTTTCATGTCTAAGCTGAAAGATGATTGAAGCAGCATTGCGGAGGTAAGTGAAGTGGCAGGCCCCGTCTGCATTTGTTTTGCAGAGAACTGAAAAGATCAGTGATGAAACTTAAATTGCCCTCTCTCCTAATGCTTGCCTTCACTTCCAGTGACCCACCTGAGGCCAGGACATTGTGACCACCTCAGTTAGGCAGGCAGGCCCAAGTAGAGCCAGCCCCAAGCTTTTCAAGCCACCTTCGGTTTCCTGGTAAGCACTAACCACTCCAGCCAGCCACTAACAGTGTACATAGTTGGCTGCAAATAGCTGACGTCCGTCTTTCAAGAGTTCGTGAATTATCTGCATGACCCAAACTCTCACTTTTACTGTTGTTCTTCCTACCATCAAACAAAGGGGACAAAATCTGATTCTGGTCACTCATAACTAAGAATGTTTCTCTGGTAGGATACTGTCATGTTGTTAGATGCATGAAACATAAGCTGCTAAAAGACAAAATGTTCTTGTGTGGTGCCATAAATATTAATGAGGACCACCCAAGGTAGTGTTACATTGGATAAAAAACTAGATGGCTGCTGTAAAAAGCTTTTAATAAATGTCCTCTTAATTTTTTTTATCCTAATCTAGTTTGATTTAATTTGGATCCTGTTCGTGGCAGCTTTTGTCGTAGAATCATAGAAATAGGGTCGGAAGGGACCTTGTAGATCTTCAAGTCCAACCCCCCGCCTGGGCAGGAGAAAAACTGGAAAAGAAACAACCTTTTTGGCAGCCAAAGACTAGCAGCACAGAAGCTGCTTAATTCTAAAAGCCTGAAGGAATTTCACCTTTCACAATGTCACTGTTAGACAAAAACATTTTTCAAAGGATTTAACCTCGGGAGAAGTGACTCCTATGAACTCTTGTTCTAGTGTGACCACAATCTCTTCAGCCAACAGCCTTCAATAACTAACTATAGTAAAGGGTGCCCAGGACAAAATGTTTTTATTTGAGATTCTCTGTGCTGATCAAGTGATGTTTTGGGGACTAGTCTATGATGTTCTATGGATCAATCCCATATAAAATGCTGACAGGTTTTGAGATCTTGACCCCCTGCCCTATTAATTGGTTGTCAGTCCAAAAGGGCTTGTAAATCCAACTTTTCAATGATAAAACTAAAAGCCATGAAATTGTGAGACAGGAAGACTTGCTACTGGAGAAACTATTTAATGGGTGGTTGGAATTTTATTTAAATGGATGACATTTCAGAGTTTACAACTTTGGTCTAATATGAAGTGAAAATGTGTAGATGTTTTATGCCAAATGCCAATTCTTAAGGAGGACTGGGCATAGTCCTACTCACATGCAGCTGACAAGGAGAGGAAGCAGGTAGTTTTACGCTTTATGACCTACTAGGGAAGTTGCTATTGTCTGAATGCTGGTTGGGGAGGGCACAGGGCTGGGATTCAGACAATCTGCATCTGCTGTTACCTGTGTTAACCCATTCTTATATCTATAAAAAAATTACTTCAAATCACCCCAAGGTTTGTTTCCATGATAACAGGAATAATATTAGTTGGCACTTAGCCCCTTCACTAACTGTTGGGGGAAGAGAACAAGAGTAATTTATTAAAAGTGGGAGCTAAATTAGAAGCTGCTTAATGGCTTTAATCTCCAGAGAGTGAAATTATGTTCATGTATTTTGGACAGCTATGGAAATCACTCATTGCCAAAATATTTATGCTCTTAAAATAGGTCAGATTTTGGTTTAAGCTACTTGAAGCCCTTTTACATTTCCTTTGTGATAGCCTAGTCCCTTCTAAAAATAGACTATTAAACTCTGGAAGACAAATAGTGGAAAGCAATTATATAGGTAGAGTTTTTTGCTGCTGCTGAGACATACATTCAGATGCATAAAGTATTTAGGTGCCTACCTCTCACTTGGAGCTAGGTGGCTAAATACCTTTACCAATCTATCTTTCTGGAGCTCTGATGGATTAGAGTTAAGGCAGGATAAGGCTTTTAATTTCTAATGTGTCCAGCTCAGCTGCAATATTTGCATTGAGGACAGTTTCACTGTGCTTAGCTTGGACCATGAACTTGTATCAGCCTATCTTACCCTCAGTTCTGTTTCTTGAACCTCAACCCCCTGCAGCTGTGTTCTGGATCATCAGTATGACTGGGGAATGTCTCAAATCTCCCAAATGGGGGTTTATCATACAAGTACTATGCAATCATTCCTATTAAAGTTCAGCTATATGCACTGTTGGGTTAGCTGACTGCTCTTCCATGAGTCCAACTCAACCTGCTCGTTATAGGACTAAAACATTTCCATGGTCTCTTTGTATTGCTCTAACCTTCTTTGAAGGGAGAATTTCCATCCTGTGCAGAAACCCAACACCAGGCTTCTGTCCCTCTTCCTTCCCAATAAGCCATCTAAGTAAGGGTTTGCATGAGACTTAAGTGTGGTATAGCTTCTAGAAAAGGGGTGAATTTCAGCCTAAAAGATTAACATGAGGCTGACAGGCTGATTCCAAGGGATCTGGTCTGGGTGAATTCGGTCATGCTGGGTGAGGAAGAAAGGAGCCAAGAGAAGCAAAACTTGAAGAGGAAATTAATCTTTATAGGAAAGGGTGGAAAAAACAGAAGGAGCTCTTGGCTAATAATCTAACGCAGAGGTGTCAACAAAGAGGGGAGGGCAGCCAGCAACTGCTGAAGCCACTGAACGGAGGGCAGCAAATGGAAGAGTTTGTGTGGCACTTGTTCCTGATGATGAAGAAAGAGAACTTCTTGTTAGTCAAGGGTCAGTGAATCTGCACGTCTGCCATTTGATGGTTGTTCTGGTTGCAGTTTGTGGAGGCACCAGAGGGTCTGAACCTTGCCTCCCATCATGACCTTTGGTCTTCACTGAAGCTGAACAGGGAGACAGGTTAACTTCATCTTTAAAAATCAATCAGACAGTGACCAGAAGGAGCCACAACAGCAAAGACCACTCCGGGGGCTTGCGTGGAACTCTCCCCTGGTAAGGAAGCAGCACACCCTGTTCATCGTAGGGGGAGAAAGGGGATCAGCGATTTTGTTACTCGGTGGTTTGCTTGGTTGTAATTTGCTGGCCATGTTTGGGGAGCAGGGTGCACGCTATGAAGAGACTGAGGGCCTCATCTCTACTGCAGAGGGGGCAGATCTTAGTCAAGTATGTGTATAAATAAAAAGTTGGATAGTTAAGCACATAATACAATGGATTTGTTCAAATACCTTTACTGAAAAACTATTTAACAAAAATGCATTTCAATGAGCAAATACTATGAGCAAATAATAAATGTGGGAATTGGAGAGGTGCGTCACAGTCAGCGCAATTCATTACGTTGTAAACTGGACTCTTCCTAATGAATTCTTGACAGCATGTTTAAAATCTGAAACTACTTTTTGTGAGTTGCAGGAAGGCAGCAAGGATAAGGATGGGTATTAGTGTGTTTCGATGTGCATAACTTTATCATAGCCTTTAAATGTGAAGCAAGATGTCTGCTACAAGAAATAATAATTACCTATTGTTTAGAAGGAGGCCATTAACAATATTTTGCCTACTTAGGATGCATTCAGGAATGGGATGTTCTTCAATTACATGGTATTCTATCTTGACTTGTATTTGTACAACAGACTTGATGTCATAAGATGAAGGGGGAGGCACAGTAAAAATGCACAGACCTGATAGCCACGCACAGTATAAGACTTGGAAAAAAAAATGAATTGCATGTAGTGTCTGGGTTACCTGATTCATCTTGGCCTTGTATCTGCTTACATTGTTTAAAATAATACATCAAGGCTGCTTTTCATTATTCTAGGGCATGTTCCCTTTCACACCTTCTAAGTGCTGTTAAAATGATCGGATACACGGAGAAGAGTTACTTAGTGGAGCATTGAAATGTAGAACCTACCAAATCAGGAGAGAGAGAGAGAGAACAAGTTTCTTTAGTCCAACAAAATAAAGGCTGAGAAGAGACACGTTGCTCTCTCTGATATGCACTGGGAGCTAAACACCAAGAAAAGGGGG
>NW_017728997.1:13562424-13566538 GCF_001723915.1 Gavialis gangeticus | reverse complement strand
GAGAACAAGTTTCTTTAGTCCAACAAAATAAAGGCTGAGAAGAGACACGTTGCTCTCTCTGATATGCACTGGGAGCTAAACACCAAGAAAAGGGGGAAGAAGGTGGGGGAGGAGAAGCTATTTAGGCTAAAGAACAGGGTTATCGCAACAACAAATGGGTGAAGACTGGCCACAACTAAGCTAAAATTCTGTAGCAACCTCCTAAGCAGAGGAGTTGGGGACAAAAATTGAACTCATCTTTAAATGGAGCGTGATCAGTTTGAGAAAGGAATGATGTGAAGTGATGGCAGGAGACACCAGATACCAGGTACCCAGGAGGCGGTCCTCCATGCTACATCCCTCTGCTAGGTATTTGCCCTAGGATGTTTTATAGTCACAACACATCAAGGTGTCTTTGCTGACAGACTGCTATTTCCCATCTAGTCCTTGCATCTTCTCTTAGCCAATTAAGCAACCTATGGTGGGAGAGGCTACCCATTCTTGTTACCCACTGGGCAATGGCTCTGTGGGAGTTCAGGGGGTCTGAGGTGTGCTGGAGCAGGCTCTGCATGTGCATGACTCTGATGATGGTCTCTCATTTTGCCTTCCAGCAAAGATAAGTACTAAGAGAAATCGGGCACATGTAGCACTTTTCTGATGCCTGAATTTAGATGAGGCATCAGAACTAAAATAGAAGACAAGCTTTTCTTTTTCTCCTGTTTATAGTTTGAATTCTGAGAGTCACTTTATTGCCTCTCTTATACGGAGCTGGATCCTCAGCTGATTGTAAACTGACATAACTGCATTTTCTGTGGCCCTTGCCTCTGATGTATAATTAGAAGCATCCCCCAACTTCCTTGTTTCCAGTTCACTGATTCCACCTTGCTTTCCAGTTTTACCAGTGCAGACATCAACGATACCATTCTGATCCACTCCCCAGAAAGCCACTGAAATGTTTCTTCCTGTTTTGCATTTGCAACAGACAAAGGGCAGGAAAACATGCAGTTGTCCCAAGGAAAATTATGATTACCTTTCCATTATTTCTGTGGAGCCTGCCTTTCCCATCTACCTGTCATCTTTATCTTGAAGGGAGGGGCATGGCTTGGTTTCCCAAAGGCTTCTGGAGATTTTTTTTAAAATTCTTACTTCCATTTCATGCAATATCCCGTCTGGCCTGTGTTGCTCCTGGACTTAATCCGCTTTCCTGGCAGGAACCAGACACATACAAAGTGCTGCCCAATGCAGGGGGAACTTCCATTTACTTTACAAGAAGTTGTCAGCAGTTTGCAGCAGGTTCTGTGCAAGTCAGCGGCTGGAAAAGGCTGATTGCTCATGAAGAGCTGGGGAAGCAGGTGCACCTTGGGACTCATTGTCTGCTGCTCATGCAATGGAGTGATTCTGGTAAGCAGGGATTTCTTGAAAGCACAAGACTTTCCACCCATATCTAAAAACTACACAATGAAGCATTTACCCTAAACAGGGGGAACAGTCTATGCTTTGTACTCTCTCCAGAGTGAAAGCTTGAAGGAGTGCAACCCTTCAAACCCAACTTTTCAGGTAAGGCACCTCAGTTTCCATTGCTTCCTTGTGTTCTTCTTGTCCCTCTCCACATTAAACTTGCCTACTTCTGAGCCCCCAAGCTCATCTGGAGCTCTAGCCCTGCTGGGTCCCAGCTTTCAGGGCAAGAGACCCTTGAGGGTAAATCTGTAGGGGAAAGCCAGGCACAGGGGTTGGGGTGGCTTTATGGTAAATCTCTGCAGTGGAGCAGTGAGCTGGGTTTCAGAGAGATGCTGCTTTCCTTCCTCTAGTAAACCTTCTTGATGATTCTGTGTCATTCTTTGCCACTGGCCCAGAAAAACACTTCTGTCCACTGCTCATTATCATTACTTCACAACCCCCCAATTTCAGAGATCCCAAATCCTGAAGGACACCCTTCCATCTGCTCAGATTTAAAAATAAGACCTCTAGTCTTTTTGAATGATGACCCCATATCCAGGCTCCCAAAGTGGAAGAAATCCTCACTGTTGAGACCCCAAACTCAAGGGTATTTATTTTATGGCATTGCCAAATTTCAAGGATTCACATCCTATGTACACTCAGACTTCTCTTGCTTTCCAAAATCACCCTCCTTTCCTTCAAACTCTTTTTCCTCCAGGTCATGGCCCTCTGAGCTGCCAGACAACTCAGAGAGCTGTGACCCTCCAAGGTTCATTGTTACTCTCTCTGGTCCTTTCAGAGCCCATCACCAGCCTCCTTGCCAAAATTTCACATTAGCTCCTTGCTTGCCCAAAAACCTGTTCCCTGTCAGCAGAAACCCTCCAGCAGTTTGAGGTTTTACATCCTGTTGAATGTAAGACATGCAGTTCACGGTGCAAGGACAATGAGGCAAAGAGGGAACCTCTCTAGATGGATCACCAAGTCTAGTGCCCTACTGTTGTCATGATCACGGTGACAAAGCTCAACATATGTGTGGGGAGGGGAGCTCAGATCCACTTCAATGCACACAGCTGAAGCAGCAAGTGAGAGAGAAATGTTGAGTGTTTGTCTGGATACTGGAATTGATCCCTCCCAATCCATACCCCTAACAAGAGAAATCTTTTCAGCTTTGTTAAAATGCAGCCAGAAGAGGGACCTAGTTAATCACAGAAGGGTGATTTCATGTTTTAAAGAAACATGGCAATCTGTGCTTGAACACTGTATTGGAAATTTCAAGATAAAGTCAGAGACTGGAAAGGGATTGATAGAAATTGTTAATATTTGACAATGTTTAACTGCTCGTAGTTTGCAAGTTCCATAGGGCAGAGATTCCAGACCAATAATTTGTGGGTCTTTGCTTTATTTTGCAGGATTTTTGAGGAGCATTGTGTTGTCTGAAATCATAGTTGGCCATGTCTCCCCCTGTAACCTCAGATCTTGCCTACATCCCTCCCGATGGCGGATGGGGATGGGCAGTGGTATTTGGAGCTTCCATCACTGTTGGATTTTCATACTCCTTCCCAAAAGCTTTCACCATCTATTTCAAAGAACTTCAGGCTGCGTATAAGGTATCCTACAGCCAGATCGCATGGATAACTTCCATCATGTGTGCTGCTACCTATGGAGGGGGTGAGTGAAACCTAGAGCATTTCTTTGGGTCAAAGAAGGGCTTATCTTTCTTCAAAACTGGGCAGAAAAGAATCATTTTCTTCTAAACAGTTCAGTGGGGTCCAAATGAAATTCTGGCTTTCTGTTCTTATCCTGTTTCATATTGCATCATGGCACTTTAGTGAATATTGGTGAATGTTTTCATAGTGGTCAAATCTTTAACACGGCATCAAATATTGCTAGTGCTTAGGATTTTACTGGAAGTCATGCTATGGTTGTAGAAGAAATCGTGGCCTTGCTGAGCCTGATGGAAATTTTGCTGTGGATTTAATTGTGGTCAGTATTTTACCTCTGGTGTTTTTCCCTAAACCTTCTGGAGTCATGTGATCACATGAGATTTCATTTCAAGCAAAGCTGAATTTCTAGTGGTCACAGTTGTGGAAAACCACCAGAAAGCAACAGACAAAGAAACAGCATATTGCATGTCGTTAGTTTAAGAAAACCCTCAAGGATTTCAAACCAGTTTTTAAGATTTTGGGGGTTTGACCATTTTTGAGTGCTTGGGTTTGCCAATGAATGCTACAAAAAAATTTTCTATGGAAATATTTTTATAAAACACTAATTCTGGTTGAATTTGTTTAAAAACTACAGCAAATATTTCTTAAATAACCAAGATTTTGGTATCTCACGCAGAAGCATTTTGAAGGGATAAAGGTTATTTTTAAAGATAGAACATTAACTGAATAAGTGTGCACCTCAAAAAGCATCTGTTTATAGGGCAGATCACTATAAATAGTGGCCACAGCCCATTTAGGTAAAAGTAACATTTGTCCTAATAATTGAATTCATAGATTCATAGATTAAGGGTCGGAAGGGACCTAGTAGATCTTCTAGCCCGACCCCCCGCCAGGGCGGGAGAACAACAAAAAACCCCAAAAAGAGAAACGGGACTCAAATGAGTCCAGCCAGGTAGGCATCCAGCCTCTTCTTAAAGACCCCCAGGGTAGGGGCCAGCACCACTTCCCTTGGAAGTTGGTTCCAGCTCCTAGCC
>NW_017728997.1:13550943-13561872 GCF_001723915.1 Gavialis gangeticus | reverse complement strand
GATCTTCTCAAAGAGTTTCCCCAGGATTGAGGTAAGACTGACGGGCCTATAGTTGCCCGGGTCCTCCCTCTTCCCCTTCTTGAAGATGGGGACCACATTTGCTCCCTTCCAATCATCTGGCACCTGGCCCAAGCACCACGATCGCTCATAGAGCCATGCCAGGGGCCCCGCAATAACCCCAGCTAGCTCCCTCAACACCCTGGGGTGGAGAGCATCCGGACCCGCTGACTTGAACGCGTCCAGCCCCTCAAGAAGCTCTCTCACCCGGGAATGAATGATTCACTCATTGCTTTCAAAGGGGCCTTTGCCCTATCCACTGAAAACTGTTCTCAGTCAGCTGCTTGCATCTGAATTGTTTGTATGTACCTCACTATTAACTAAACGTAGGAGGGCGTCACAGTTGGAATAGATTGGGTGAAGGGTTTGAAAGGCAACTGAGGCAGGGTTATGGGAGGTGCACGTGGCTACTGCTTTGTGTCTCAGGGAAATTTTCATTCCATTTGAATCCTAGTGCATCAGCAGGATTCATGCTGACAGAAGAACACAATAAGTTTCACACCTAGAGCATTACAAATGTATTTGGTGTACGTGTTATGTGGATGGAGTAAGTACATAACTTCATTGCAGCTCCTCAGTGAAATACGGTCCTAAGACCACACATAAGAAATCGGTTAGGTAGTAGGACAAGGGACACTGCTTGTCCGTGGTGGTGAAAAGGGAAGCTGTTCTTGAAGAACAGCCATGAATTTAAGACCACGTTACAAACTACGCAGGCAGACCAGTAATCCCTCCACCAGCACACCGATTACTACTTGTGACTTTGTGGACCAACTGCATCTTTAATGTGCTGACAGCTTACGTATGTTGTTACTTAGCCAGAATGCGACTCCCAGGGTGAGTTCATGCCTCAAAAAATTGGCAATAGAACAGGAAACCTTTCACTTGCTGGTTCAAATCCAGCCCTGGTCAATGGAGAATGAAAGCTGTTGTCTCTAAACAGCAGGCAGATGGTCACGGTCCATTTTCCCCATAGGCAGGTACCAAGGTCACTAACCCCTGCCACAAGTGATGATAATTGTCAGGCTCAGCAGAGAGAGGTAAATGGTTGAAATGAATCGGTCTCATCCTCACACAAGCCACCTCTTCAGGCTGGGTGGGAGCTCCCTTGCAGAGCAGTATGGGGCTGCCAATGGATGTTACCTTTGTGCCACTATAAAAAGGTTTAAGGTGGCACAAAACCTGAGCAAACCGACGTCCTTGCCCCTTGTCCTGTCACAAATGCCCCAAACTTCCTAGTAATAATTGGTGCTGTCTGCTTGCGGTGCAAGAGCACAGGTGGTCTGGGGCTAGCCATCCTGGGCAGGCAGTCCCCAGGCTTCAGGGCCCTGATTCTGCAAAGAACGGCCCCAAGTGCCTGGCCCCAACCTGGGGCTCGTGTCTGCTGGGCTTCCTGGCTTCATGCCAGTGCACGACAGCCCTGGGCAATGTCTCTCTGCCCAGCTATTGGATCAGCTGTGCCAGGATACATCCCAGCAGAGCTGGTCCCACCATGAAGATGATGTCCATTTGTAGCATGGGAAAATCTTACAGTCTGTTCTGCAGTCTTTTCTAGGGGTAAGCAGAAAAGTTCAGTTGTCAGGGATGATAAGATGGGACCTTAACAAATACCCTAATTCACTCACGTACGTTAGTAGCAAGTGCTACACTGACTGGCTTTATGTTCTGCAAAGAACGGGAAAAGGACATTAAATGGTGTTTGTGTGATAACATATTCCAGGTAGAGCAGGTTGCTAAATTAATTATTTTTCTGTAAAAAGAAATCCTGTTGGAGATGGGAATTTTTGGCTTTCACCCAGGCTTTTTTTATTATTATTATTAATCATCTGGACTTTATTAAATTTTAATGACCTTATTGTTTTGATTGATAGCCCAGTATGCAAGAGCCTGATCTTATCAGAAGTCACTAATGAGATGATAGGAGAATATCAGTGTGGTAAAAATACCATCCTGAATGGGAAAGATGATTCAGTGGTTAAGAAAATTAAATTCACTTTTTGGTAAGGCTGTAATTGCTGTTACTCAAACTTTATATTTAATGACTTACCCTTGGCATTCTAAAGGGGGTTTTCTACCCCACTTTTCTTTTCCATAAGAGCCTGATTTGTTAATAAAAGCTATCTGATGCTAAATCTTGGTACATACTCAGTGTTCCCTTAAATCCCACCAATGTCTGTTCTTTCTCTGATCTCTGCCTGAGAACTCTGGTGGCTTTTGAAAATTTAAACCAGGTAGAATCTGTATACGAAGCAGAGGAAATAATGTGCCATTTTCCACTCTGTAACTTTGCAAAACTACTTCAACTTCTGTACCGTTAGAGTTGCAAAATGACAAATGAAAGTGTGATCCATTCCATCGCATCTAAGAGCAGAAAGGATAAAAGGAGAAAACAAAAATGAAAACTGAAACTTGAAAATGCCTAGAGTTTTGTGGGAAATTTTGGTCCAAAGAACATTTAAGGATCAGATATTTGCTGGTCTCCATTTTGGAAAGGACACTTTTTGTCTAGGAAATGTTTTGGAATGGAAAAGCTTCACTGGATCTTGCCATCAGTGTTTCTCACTTGCCACATGGGAAACTTGGGGCTGAGATTTTAAAATTTGCCTAACAGACTTTAGCATACAACTTGAATTGTTTTATTTAAATCCCCTTGGGAAATCCCTAGCTTCAGTTTTCAAGTCTATGATTTTGAGTTACCTGTACACAGCAACTTCTTAAAATGTTTTAGAAGAAAAATATATATATATTTTTTCTTCTAAAACATTTTAAGAAGTTGCTGTGTATATATATTATTCCCCCCCCCCCCCCCCCTTTCCCTCTTTCTACATTTTGCCCAAAAAAAAATATATATATATTTTTTCTTCTAAAACATTTTAAGAAGTTGCTGTGTATATATATTATTCCCCCCCCCCCCCCCCACATTTGACTGATTCTAAATTCTGGACAGAAATAAATATATATATATTTCTTCTAAAAAATTTTAAGAAGTTGCTGTGTATATATATTATTTTCTTTTCCCCCCACATTTGACTGATTCTAAATTCTGGACAGTCTTGGCTTATGCTCAGTGAAAGACTGGCTCTAACTCAAGTCGATGGGCATTTTGCCAGTGACTTCAGTTGAGCCAGGATTTCTTTCTGTATTCACAAATATTCGTCTTTAGGTTACTAGTGTTAGGAGCCTGGAAAGTTTCCAGCCCAAGGGGATTGTACTTGAGACAGTTGAAAGAAGAGGGCTGAAGTCTGGATGAAATTTTTAGAAGTATGTTCTGTGCCTCTCAACCTCCATAAGAAGTGTTGTCGTAAGGGGGTCCAAGAATGCCGGTAAACAGATCTGTTATTGAAACCAATGTTAAAGGAGTTATCTCTCTGACACTCTTGGGGCTATTTGAGAGGTCAGTCCATAGACCCAGGGTTAAAGAGAGCTTGAACAAATACTACATCAGGATCAAAAGCCTTGTCATTTCTGATCTACAGGGTTAGGTGGAACATCACATGTCAAAAGTTCAACAAGGTTCTGGGGAACAATGCAAGGGGGACCTTGGAAGTTAATGCTAAAACCTCAGGATTGATCTGTTGGTCAGCCAACAGCAGGAAGAAGGGCAATGAAGAAAAACAGAAGTAGCGTGTTAGGCCAGTTCTACCTGCAGTGAGATAAGGCATTCTGCACCCGATGTGGTTTCCAATCTGCTTTCCAGGGAGCTATGCATTTTTCTGCCATGCTTCATTCAAAACAATCCATGGTCGACATGCAGCCTGAACTCTAGCCATTAATGCAGTTGGATCTAGATAAACCAGGGGGTTGTTTTGTTGTGGGAGCCCAATTCAGACAGGAAGAGTAACAGTATGATATAGCTGTCAGCAGATCAGGGAAAGGGACCCTACATGTTGGAAGAAAAACGTATACTGCTGTAACTTGCATGATGAAAGGCAGAACACAGGCTGAGGTGCGGTAGGAGAAAAAACTAACAGTTGTTGAATATGAATGGATCTATTTAAGCTGTGCCCAACTTCTTGCCCCCCTCTGTACCTAGATCAGCCAATCTGGAGCTTGCCAAATGAGAGAGATGTATCAGTTGAATGCAAAGGGATTTAAAACTGAGTTAATTAAACTGGTGCACAAGACCCACGTGTGCCCATGTATTTGGGTTTAAATCAGGTTACTTAGGTTCTGAGTCTATCTGGCAAGTGTTTACACTAAACTGAAACTAGCCACTCTTAAATTGTAATAAACGACCTGCTTTTAGTGGTTCATTACATGGATGTATGTAAAGCCCAGTTTAAGGTGAACCAGTACAATTGTCTCACATGGACCAGATAATATAAACTGGGTCTGGCTGGGGGGTGGGCATATAGGGTTGACCTTGTTTGGTTTGCTTCACGGTAAACCCAGCAGCATCTCTCTTCGCTGCATTTTTACCTTAAAATAGTCAAGGCACATTAGTTACTTGCTGTAAAAATACATCTCTTAGCAGTGGAGACAAGGCTTGAATCTGGGAGCAGAGAACCAAAGGGTGGGGACTAGTTCAGGACATAGTGTCCTCAGTAAAGAAGCCCCTTTATGCTCTTTACAAATGAGTCCTGTTTTTTCCGATTAGGAGGGGAATAGGCACAGCCCTGACCACCGTGTGATGTACGTACCCATTGCCCTTCTACACGAGTCACATGTTTGGCCCTCTCTGAGTGTAATTTTATGAACATGGCCAGTTTATGCGCTCTGTAATCAAAGACATAAATACAGAGGTTGAAATTTCCATACTGTTATAGCTATCAAAACGAATGACTAAATCCTCCTTGCTGCTTTAAAATACCTCAGCTGTACTATTCCCCCCTCCGCCCCCACCCTTTTTAATATAATATTTTCCATATGCGACAGTGCAGTGTCTGCATGAGGATTAAAAAGTAAATGATACTGAAATGCAGTAGTAAAGGAGTAATTCCCAAATTGAAAGATCCCAGTTATTGGATTTAAAAGAATCGCATCTATCATTTTACCCCTCTAAATGTTTCTGTTCAGCTCATTCCAACTGAAATCCTTGCATAAAAAAAATCTCTTGCTGGTAACTTTATTTTCTGGTTTACAGAAACCCATCATTTCCAGCAGTGATATTTTATACACCTGGCAGTTTTAACCAAACAGACACAGGCCTGGAGCTATTTAATAGTTTTACCGGGCAGGAATGAATTATTGGATGTTGTCGGAAGAGTTCATATAGCTTGGCTTACTCTCCGCCAGTAATACTGGAGCTTAGCAAAAAAACCAAGTTTGACATTTCATAATTTTCTCTTCTGACCTCTCCCTGGCCCCTTGTAAAATGTTACTCAGTGGGAAGCAGAAATGAGCAGTATCAGACTTTTATCTGCTTGCTGCTATACTCAATTTACATCAGTTCACTGGAGCCCTCATCAAGGGTTGGGTGCCTGAGCTAATGCCCCTGCCCCAAGGCATGCCAAATTGGGAGACGTGGTGGGCCAATGCAGTTGTGCTATGCAAGGTGGGTTGGACAGTAGAGACTCTGCAATTCCACGCTGCCATCTGTCACACAGCCCTGCTTTGGGACAAGCTTATTCCTTGTTAGCCTAGAGAAGGGGCAAAGTGGATTTCATATCCAGGTCAGGCTTCCCACCAGAATACTTGTATATTTGCTAAGAGTGCATCGGGGACTGTAGTCATCCATGCACCCTTAATTCACAGAGCTTCAAGCCCGTGTTGTTTAACCAATGGGCCAGCTGGTACCTCTACAGCAGGGAGCCTCTGCCTGCTTCTTGGCTCACCAGAGTTTCCTTCCTCGTACCTGTGCAGACATGTCCTAGATCAGTGGTTCTCACCCTTTTTTGTACTGGGACCCCACTGATGTTTAGCAATGGCCAGTCCCGATCCAGGGACCCTCACTCCCAACCCAGGCACCAGCCCCCAATATGTGGGGCGAGGGGCATGGTTGGTCCCAAGCAGGCCCTCTGCCAGCCTGCAAGGAAAAGCCACAGTTTCCCATGTTTGTCTCCTTTAAAGGAGAATCCCTTTTTAAAGTTTGTTCCACTTTTTAAATTTGTGTGCAACCCTTTCATATATTCTTGTGACCCATGGGGTTGAGAAACACTGACCCAGATGTCCTCTTAGCCCTGATCTAGAAGAGCTAGAGAAGCTGCTCTTCACCCTCCAGTCATAATCAATGGCAGTTCGACCTGCTTGCTCCTCACTAGATAGCAGCACGGAGAGCTGTAATACTGAATACATAAGGTTACATACTGTAATACATAAGGTTTCCTTTAATTAAAACCCCCGACATGAAAATATTAGTAGGAATAAATCCCTAAGTGCAGGAGCTCCTCAGGCTACACACAAAAGAATGCATTTTGTATTAGTTTGCATTTCCTCACCACTGAGCATGACTAAACCAAAGTCCTGGTTCAAAGAGGATAAGGCTAATACTGCCACACGTTATGCTCCCACTATCAAAAATATTGATACGTCTTCAGGCTTGAATTTTAACGACTACATCTGTTATAGGGCTGATGAATAGAATTTGTATTGAATTAAAAGCTGTTGTTGAATAGTAATCCATAGAAATATGTGCCGGATGAAATAAAGCACATTGCTAGGAAACGAAACCTATGTGACCATCTGCAAAAGGTTCCACCGAGGAAATAAATTATTCTCCTCGGTCCTCAGGTCCAGCCCTCTGCTCTTACAGGTGACCACGGCATCCAGGACCGCAACGTGCTATGCCCTGGTGCACACACAGACTAGAAAGTGTGATATTTTCATTCTGTCTGATGAAGGTAGAGTAGGAGTTTTACCATTAACTTCAATGAGACACTTACACATTCATCCTGCCAGTTTAAGAAAATAAAATCTATTCATTTTGGTTGTATTTCTAAATATTCTGGAATAGGTCAAAATTTGCACAGAAAAAAACCTTTTAGACAACGCAACTTTTACAAATAGTGTCAGGAGCATTTTTTTTTTTATAACTTTTGCAATGTTTTGATTTTTTTCATTTTTTTTAAAATTGTTTGTCCAAGCAGGGGCATTGCAGTGAAAAATGTTGCTACTGGATTTGTTAAAAATGTTTAAAAATGTATTAAAGTAATTTCAGTCAGGACTCATAGTAGAGATGATATCTTTTATTAGACCAGAAAGATTTTTGCAAAAAATAAAATGTCTTTAATTGCAAGCTTTCGGGCACAAACACCCTTCATCAGGCATTGGAGAAAAGATTGTAAAAGTTGTCCTGGGAGGAAATGAAAGTTCATATGTCATAGGATGTGAAATCTTTCTATCAATTTTCCATCTATTGACTCTGTGAAATCGTATGACATACGAACTTTCATTTCTACCCAGGAGAACTTCTATACTCTTTTCTCCAATGCCTGATGAAGAGTGTTTGTGCCCAAAAGCTTGCAATTGAAGACTTTTTGCAAAAATCTTGTTGGTCTAATAAACGATATCATCTCTGCTTACTATGAGTCCTGATTGCCTTTTCCTCTAGATCAATACAGCTACAACCTGGATACCTTAACATAATTTCCACATTCTTTGCTAAAATAATATAGGAATTCTCAAATCAGTATTAAAATATGAATTGAAAATGTGGAAAACTTTACAGGAACTAGGCAATGAACCCTATGATGTGGAAAGGGCTTCAAACTTCTGATTCTTCCCCCTTCCCTAAAATTGTCCATTTTAGGACTCCACTTAATAGAGGGTGCCTCATTTCTCCAGTTCTGGATCCACCCTCAGATCTCAGGAGCGGTTAGTGCTAAAGATTTAATGCAAGCTTTTGCCTTCGTGCCAGCCTGTTTGGAACAAGCCTGAAGCACATCTCCCTGGAAAATGCCCTGAGCAAAGGGATTTATACCAGTGACTGCCTTGTACTTGTTCTTCCCTTCTCAGGTGAGTTTTGCCCTGGCTCCAACCAAGTTACCTTGTGTAGCCTTGATCTGAAGTTAATCTCTCATATATCTCTGATTACTCGGGCATTATGCTCTTAATCAAGTCACATCTTGCCACCTTGCAGGCCAATCAAAATAATAATAATAATAAAAATAGTTTATGATAGGCCAGGTTAATAAACTGTTACCATGGAGATCACTGAATAATAATGTGAACTAGATCCGGGGATATATAAGGTTTATCTACAGCAAATTTTTAATTGTCAGCTAACTTTCTACCCTGGTGCAAATCAAGTGAAACATGGAAGATCTGATTAATGCTATTGTTTTGTCTTAGATCCTGCATCTTTGTATGGTTAGGTTTTCCCCTTAATGACCACACTTGCTGTGATAGATCTTGATAGTGTTCCTCTGCACGATTTTCTTACCGTAACTCCAAAAGGATAAAAAGCTTTCTTTGCTTCATTATTAACAACCTGGCATTAGAAAGGAGACAGTATCAGGCTCCTCGTGTTGTTTTCCAAAATGAGTTTTTCTAAAATAGAAATCTTGTGCTTAAAAACAATAAATCAAACTCAGCAGTAGATCTTGTGCACAGCAAAATGAGGCAAACACATATCCCAGAGGTTCCCAAACTTTTTATTGTTGCATGCCTCTTCCAGCTGCCCTTGAACCCCACCAGCACACATTTCACGTTTTAACCCCTTAAATGCCTTTTTATTATTATTATTATTATTATAATGAAAATCAAATCTGCCACTACACAATTTCCCTGCATACCCCCCTGGAGGTATCCTGCGTACCCCCCAGGAGTACACGTACAACAGTTTGGGAAACCCTGACGTAGCTATTACCATATCTGCCCGTTTTCACAAATAAATGGTGGTTTTAGCTGTTCGCACTTTTAGAAAATGTCCTCTCTTGTTGTCCTCTTCCTTTCCCCTTCCTTCCTCTGAGTTTATAAGACTTAGTCTCAAAACTGAGTGTCTTCATCCCACTGCTCCAAACTGTAGCCACGTTGCAAGGAAAACTGGTTTCTCTTGACCTGAGCCGTTCCATTATCTGCTCCCGGCAAGGTCTTTCCACTAGTTAATAATCCTTAATGGGTATCTGCTTCAGTGACAGGCTTCTCAATGCCATTCCCAGCTCCACAGCACAAGCAGCATGTGGCAACACACCGTAAAAGACAGCCATAAGCATCCAGGCTGTTCATAAAATCAAATGGGGAGCCATAAGTTGCATATAGATTTTTTTCCCCCCAGATTGTCACGCTCCGACACTGGCAATTGAGAGTAAAAGTCTTGTGCGTATTTTAGGCTGTGTCAGTTTTGTAAGAAAGCAATGGCAGCAATAAAATGCTATCTTAAGAAACAGGATCAGTAAATGTGTAAAGACCTAGATTGTCCTTGCCGACAAAATCGCTGAGACTTTTTTTTTTTCCCCGCACCTGCCTCCATTTCTTGCTTATTTTGCTATGTTTTTAAAAAGCCTGATTTCCCATGAGCAAATTTAGTTTGTCTAATTTTAGCGTTCTTTTATGGGCAACCCCATATGGAAATTGAAGTTCCATAAAGCTTTGCAGTCAATGTGTGAGCCAAAAGTCGCATTAGCATAATGATCCTATTATTCAGAATAAAAATATCGTGGTCTTTGAGTATCCCGGGATAGCGAGCGGAAAATTTCTCTTGGCCTTGGGCGTTCCCTGTACAAAGAAGGGCTGGTATATGGGGAAGGAGGAGAATGATTTGGGTAGGAGCAGTGTGGAGGTGGGGAGGAGCAGATATTACAGCCAGGTGTAAGAAAGGTGAAGGACTTGCACTCAGTGGCATAAGATAGAAAAGCACCTCTAAATCGTAGCTGGTCCGAGGGACTCAATCCAGGAATGATATCTGACTCCCTATACCTCTTCACTCATTGAAGTCATCTTGGATAGAGTGGAAAGCTGAGCTCTGGAATATGTAGCCTTTACAGCTGGGCCACGAATGAGGCTTAAGAAGGGGGTGGGAAAAAAGAAAAAAACCAGAAGCGCCAGTGCTGCTTAAACACAATTTTGAAAGGCAACGTCCTTAGTGAGAAAAATAAACTGCAACTTGTTTTCTGACTGTTGCTGTATGTTTTTGGAAAGCAGGTTGAATGCAGATTTGTAGGTCACTAGGAAATGCCTGACGCATGCTTTTTTTTGCTTTTTTTTTTTTTTTTTTAAATAATGAGGGGGAATAGCTTGCTTGGGGATTCAAAGGAAGACTGTTTGATGCCAATTGGGAAATAAAGGGCTGCATCTTCAACTTGGGGAAAATTGGTGTGGTTCTATTTTTGTTTCCCACATTATAAAATGCTCCATAAATACATCATGCTTGTTTTATTCTTCTGAGCTGAGCTGAGCTGTCCTGTTGGGTAGAATCTGAGATGCTGGCTATTGAAAATGGGACGGATGGTATACCATAATACCTACCTACCAACCAAGCTATCTACTTACCTACCAGACTTTAAGGGAACACGGAGCACTTTGCAAGATATAATACATCCTACCAAACTCTGGATGTTTTCAAGCTTCAGTTTTCATTTTTTATCTATATCAATCTATCTATACGTTGTTTATCTATCTATAGATATAGATGTAGATGTATAGATAGATATATGTAGATAGATATATCTAAATGGATCAGTGGGGCTTAAGGGAACACAGCGGGTTGCATAATAAAATTATCTCTCTCTTGCAAAGTGCTCAGGGGATGGGCGTATCTACATGTTCACTAATGCATCATAGTTACTGCGCATTAAGTTTAGTACTTGGTTAACCAAGTACTAGATCAATGTGTAATCACTTAGATTCATAGATGTTAGGGGCTGGAAGGGACCTTGCAGATCATCGGGTCCAGCCCCCCCCGCTCTAGGCAGGAAGGCAACTGGGCTCAAGCGACTCCAGGGACATGACTGTCCAGTTTCTTCTTGAAAACCTCCAGGGTAGGTGACCGCACCT
>NW_017728997.1:13544642-13545943 GCF_001723915.1 Gavialis gangeticus | reverse complement strand
TGCACTCCTGCGCGCTAAAGCTGATTTTTAGTGGTGCTTACTTTGCAATAATCTTAGGCTACATGAGATGCTAAGTGTGCAGTAGCGTATTAGCATGGGTTTTGCCTGGTACGCTGCTGCACAGTGTTATTATGCTACTGCGTCTCATGTAGATGCTCCCAGCAGTCCCTGAAATCACTCTATTTATCTGATGCTAAGTCTTGCTACGTGCTCGGTGTTCCTTTAAATCCCAGGGATGCCCGTGCTTCCTCTGATCTCTGCCTGAGAAGTCTGGTGGGTTTTGAAAAGTTAAACCAGGTAAAATCTGTACATGAAGCAGAAGAAATGGCGTGCCATTTTCCACTCTGGCAACTCTCCGCTGTTCGAAAGTTGAAGTTTTGAAAAGTTACAAAGGGCACCTGAAAGAGTAATCCGTTCTGTCACATGAGACAGCAAGAAAGGATAAAAGGAGAAACCAAAAATGGAAATGGAAACTTGAAAATCTCCAGAGTTTTGTGGCAAACTTTGGTCTGAAAAACTTTCAAAGGATCAGATTTTTGTTTCAGAAAGAACATTTTTTTTCCCCCTGGGAAATATTTAGGCATGGAAAAGTTGGATTGGATTTTGTCGTTGGCCATTTCATGTAAAGACCTTTTTGTGCTTCTGAACCCTTTTTCTGCACGGTGGTGGTAGTACTAGTAGTCTATTAACAGCTTTCACCAAAACAATGTACAGAAAAATGAGACGCCACTTATAAAAATCATACTACTGTGCTATACTATACTATACCATACTATACTTCTGACTAAGAGCAGATGCGTCTGCCAGCTTACACAGCTGGCAGCCAGAACCTGATGCTATAATAATGGAAAAGGCAAATAGAGCCCTGAAAGCTAAAGCAGAGCGGGAAAATTGTCTTGGATCTTGGCCCTTATTCTTTGTGCCTTTTTGAGGGGTGGGAGGGGAAAGTTGGCAAAAGTTTTGCCAACTTCATTCCACCCCCAGGCTCCCTTCTTGATTGCACCCCCTGCAGAAGTGCGATGGGTCTAAACAAGCAAGGAAGCCTCCTTTGCTTCCAGGGCGGGTGCAGGAGACCACAGCCTGGGTGCCCCCGAGGGAAGGGGCCCAGTGGTGAAGGGGAAGCCGAGCTCTCCGGGGCTGCTGCTGCCCGGGCAGGGGAGGAGCGAGGCCCCTTGTGCGGATCAAGTGATGCAACATGTGGCCGCTTTGCAGCCGCCTCCCCGGGCAGGGCAGGGCAGGGCAGGGCAGGGCTGGAGCAGTGCGGTGCCGCCGCCGGCTCGGAGCCGCGCTCAGCCCGCAGG
>NW_017728997.1:13542568-13543720 GCF_001723915.1 Gavialis gangeticus | reverse complement strand
TTTTTTTTTTTTTTTAAATAATGAGGAGGAATAGCTTGCTTGGGGATTCAAAGGAAGACTGTTTGATGCCAATTGGGAAATAAAGGGCTGCATCTTCAACTTGGGGAAAATTGGTGTGGTTCTATTTTTGTTTCCCACATTATAAAATGCTCCATAAATACATCATGCTTGTTTTATTCTTCTGAGCTGAGCTGAGCTGTCCTGTTGGGTAGAATCTGAGATGCTGGCTATTGAAAATGGGACGGATGGTATACCATAATACCTACCTACCAACCAAGCTATCTACTTACCTACCAGACTTTAAGGGAACACGGAGCACTTTGCAAGATATAATACATCCTACCAAACTCTGGATGTTTTCAAGCTTCAGTTTTCATTTTTTATCTATATCAATCTATCTATACGTTGTTTATCTATCTATAGATATAGATGTAGATGTATAGATAGATATATGTAGATAGATATATCTAAATGGATCAGTGGGGCTTAAGGGAACACAGCGGGTTGCATAATAAAATTATCTCTCTCTTGCAAAGTGCTCAGGGGATGGGCGTATCTACATGTTCACTAATGCATCATAGTTACTGCGCATTAAGTTTAGTACTTGGTTAACCAAGTACTAGATCAATGTGTAATCACTTAGATTCATAGATGTTAGGGGCTGGAAGGGACCTTGCAGATCATCGGGTCCAGCCCCCCCCGCTCTAGGCAGGAAGGCAACTGGGCTCAAGCGACTCCAGGGACATGACTGTCCAGTTTCTTCTTGAAAACCTCCAGGGTAGGTGACCGCACCTCCTCTGGAGGGAGTTTATTTCACAGTCTGGTCACCCTGACTGAAGAAGTTTTTCCTGGTATTAAGCATTGTTGGGGGAGAAAGATCACTCTTTGAAACCAAATTATAAAGCAGGCCCAAACAGCTGCTTCCTCTTGGATCTCTCCCCAGAAAGATATGGTGGGTCTTTGTCCTGTCCATATCTCTCACCCGGTTTAATTAATAATCACTAAGAGAACTGCTAAAGGTACACAAATAAAACGGTTGATTAATTAACACACTTTGGAACCTACGTAAAGTTAATTATTCTGAAATCCGAACTTTGTCAAAGACCAGAGAGATTCAAAGAAACATTTATATATTGATGACTCTGCCGGCGT
>NW_017728997.1:13514525-13537568 GCF_001723915.1 Gavialis gangeticus | reverse complement strand
ATCACTCTATTTATCTGATGCTAAGTCTTGCTACGTGCTCGGTGTTCCTTTAAATCCCAGGGATGCCCGTGCTTCCTCTGATCTCTGCCTGAGAAGTCTGGTGGGTTTTGAAAAGTTAAACCAGGTAAAATCTGTACATGAAGCAGAAGAAATGGCGTGCCATTTTCCACTCTGGCAACTCTCCGCTGTTCGAAAGTTGAAGTTTTGAAAAGTTACAAAGGGCACCTGAAAGAGTAATCCGTTCTGTCACATGAGACAGCAAGAAAGGATAAAAGGAGAAACCAAAAATGGAAATGGAAACTTGAAAATCTCCAGAGTTTTGTGGCAAACTTTGGTCTGAAAAACTTTCAAAGGATCAGATTTTTGTTTCAGAAAGAACATTTTTTTTCCCCCTGGGAAATATTTAGGCATGGAAAAGTTGGATTGGATTTTGTCGTTGGCCATTTCATGTAAAGACCTTTTTGTGCTTCTGAACCCTTTTTCTGCACGGTGGTGGTAGTACTAGTAGTCTATTAACAGCTTTCACCAAAACAATGTACAGAAAAATGAGACGCCACTTATAAAAATCATACTACTGTGCTATACTATACTATACCATACTATACTTCTGACTAAGAGCAGATGCGTCTGCCAGCTTACACAGCTGGCAGCCAGAACCTGATGCTATAATAATGGAAAAGGCAAATAGAGCCCTGAAAGCTAAAGCAGAGCGGGAAAATTGTCTTGGATCTTGGCCCTTATTCTTTGTGCCTTTTTGAGGGGTGGGAGGGGAAAGTTGGCAAAAGTTTTGCCAACTTCATTCCACCCCCAGGCTCCCTTCTTGATTGCACCCCCTGCAGAAGTGCGATGGGTCTAAACAAGCAAGGAAGCCTCCTTTGCTTCCAGGGCGGGTGCAGGAGACCACAGCCTGGGTGCCCCCGAGGGAAGGGGCCCAGTGGTGAAGGGGAAGCCGAGCTCTCCGGGGCTGCTGCTGCCCGGGCAGGGGAGGAGCGAGGCCCCTTGTGCGGATCAAGTGATGCAACATGTGGCCGCTTTGCAGCCGCCTCCCCGGGCAGGGCAGGGCAGGGCAGGGCAGGGCTGGAGCAGTGCGGTGCCGCCGCCGGCTCGGAGCCGCGCTCAGCCCGCAGGTAGGCGGCGGCCCCGGGCTGCCCGCGGGGGTGGGAGTGGGGCGCGGTGCACACGTGCGTGTGCGTACAGCCTGCGTGCTCCCTGCAGGTGTGTGTATACGTCTGCATATAGTTGCACGAGTGTGTATGTGTGCATACGTATGCGTGCGCATGCTGGGGTGGATGTAGGTGCGCAGGTGAGCGCGTGTCCGTGCATGTGTACAAGTGTGTGCTTGTGTGCGTGTGTGTATTTGTGTGCATGTGTATGCATTCACATGCTTGTGCATATGTATGTGTACAGGTGTGTGCATTTCTACGTGTATGCGTGCACATGCTTGTGTGCGTGTGTACGTGTGTATGCGTGCACATGCTTGTGTGTAGGTGTGTGTGCAGGTGAGCACATGCACATGTACAGGTGTGTGCAGGTGCACGTATATGTACAGGTGTGTGTATGTGTCCACATGCTTGGGTATATGTATGTGTGCAGGTGAGTGCATGTACGTGTATGTGTACAGGTGTGTGCGTGTGTAAGGTGAGTGCATGTACGTGTATGTGTACAGGTGTGTGCGTGTGTATTTTCATGTATATGTACATGTGCGTGCATGCGTATGCATGTCTGTACATGTGGATGCACGTGTATGTGTACAGGCATGTGCTTATATATGTGTATGTGTGTACGTGTACATCTGTGTACTCGTGCATGTGTGTACATGCACATGGGTGTGTATGCATGCATGTGTGTTTGCATTTGTGTGTGTGTGAGCATCCATCATCTGTCTCTATGACAGCCACAGGAGTGCACCGTGTGCTATGTATGCTCCTGGGTAAGTTGTGCAGAGTCCCTGCTCTGTGTACATGCCCCGTGGTTATCTAGCGTGTGTACAAGGCTCATGGGGGTGTGCATGTATGCCTTAAGCGTGCACACGTCTGTCTAGTTACTGCACAGCCTGGCTCTGAGCCCGTGTGCGTGATGAGGGCTGTCTGGGTTGTTTCCCACATTCCTGTATGCTGCATGCAGCCTGCGTCCCGTGTTATGCATGCATGTGTGTGCGTACCATCTGTGTGTATTGTGCATGTGAGCCATTGTCTGCTGCGTGTCTTGCGTTCAGTCTGTGCGAACATGTGTTGGGATGCTGGTGCATGCACCACATGCGCGTGAACTTTCGAGCACTAGGCATAGAGGGCAGACGTGGAGTCCAGCACGCATGCTGCCATCTGCTTGGCTCTCCTGTGCAGTTCGTGTGCCGTGTAGGGGGGGGCTTTGTGTGGAGTCTGTATGTCAGATGCATACCTGGTTCGTGTATAGTCTGTGTGCGTGACAAATGCTGGCGTGTATGCCTGTGTTAATCTGTGTGCACAGTCATTGCTGGCTGGCTGCACACGTAGTCCGGGGGTGCTGGTTTATCTTTTGAACTACAAAGTGACACAACTCCGCGGTAGAGAAAGCAGAGTTGAGCGTTACATGCAGAACCATTTGTTTCCTTAGCCTCCCTGTGCAAACTCACCAGAGGTGTGGGAAAGGACACGATTCGGCCTCTCATCCTTGAGCACCAGCCAAAATATCTCATCACTTGTATAAAAAATGACTAGGGCAGGCTGTATGGAAAGCATTAATAACTTAAGAATGAGCTGCTATTCACTGCACGAATGCATATGACTTAAATGAGGTTTAAAGAGGAACCATGTGTTTTCTTAAAATCTGAATTTTCTGTTGTGTCTCCTGTTGTACTTGCCAGTTTTGCAGCTCCTTACCTTGAAGAGAGCAAGACTGAGGGCCTTTCCCCTGGGCTGACTGTGTGTGTGCACTTTGTTTTTCAGGGCTTCCAGAGAAGAATTTGGTGGGCCTTAGTTTAGCTTGGCCATGTCGTCTCCTGCAAACACAGGTCTTGCCTCCACCCCTCCGGATGGGGGCTGGGGATGGGCAGTGTTATTCGGAGCATTCATTTCTATTGGATTTTCATATGCTTTTCCTAAAGCCATAGCCATCTTCTTCAAAGAAATCCAGGATTTCTTTGGCACGTCATACAGTGAGGTTGCCTGGGTGTCTTCAATTATGTTGGCCACGACCTATGGAGGAGGTGAGTAAATCCCCAGCATGTTGGAGTCTGCTGTGAAAGGAAAGTGAAGCACAAATCCCTGGTGCTTGTGTTTAAAATGCAGGTGTTATTCAACCTGAGTAAGCCATGCTTAGAAAGTGGGGGGCAGAGGGGGAAATATCCTGTTTTCCAAAGACTGTTTAAGAAGTCTGGTGGGTAAAAATTTCAAAGCACTTACATGACCAAGAGCCTAAATCCCATTTTCAAAACAGTAGGTAATGCCTGCCTAATAAGAAATGTGCCTGGTGCTTTCATATATGATTTCAGTGGGTATCAGGCACTTAAACTTTTTAACACTTCTGAAAATCCCACCAGGAGCCTTTCTGCATGTATCTTGGAAAACCTGTCCCATAGGCACTTCTCTGCCTAAGTGCCATTGACTTTCAGTCAGACTCTGAAGTGTCTAAGTCACTTGGACTTAGTGCTTGGGTGCTTAAGGTGCTTCTGAAAATTGTGCTCTCCATTTTTTTCCAAAAGATGCTGTGCTATTTCGTGCCTGGCTCTAAGCTAAGCTGTATTGGCTGCGTATCCGCTTGAGTTGAGTGATTGCCTTAGCGGGGTTTCGGTTAAGTGACTTGGACTCTCACCAGACTAAGGGCTTTTATCTCCACTGTAGTGTTAGCTTGCAGGGCGACTCAAGCTTCACCCTGAAGTCCCATCCTTGCTCCAAAATCTCTGGTTTAGACTTGAGCTGCTTTAAGCTCAAGCAGCATGGAGGGGAAGTGCTCCCCGCAGTGCTGAAAAATATCCAAACGAATAGGAGATGCAGGTGGGACTCGAACCTTGGTGTAGGAAGTAGGGGCTGCAGGCAGGACCGGGGTTGCCTGCGTGGGGCTGACCTGACTGATGGTTTTGCTGAGAGAGGGTGGGGAAATTGGGGGGTGGGTGTTTCAGGTGCTTGCTCAACGCAGCCTTGAACCTGTTGGACAGCTGAGTGACTCTCACTAACTGCTGACTTCACTGGCCTGACGCACAGCTGTTCTTTCATGCGCGTGCTGTTGTGCGTGTCATTTTATTGCAACACCGTTGTTTGCCCTTGCCCCTGCCTTGCTGCGTACATCAAGCTGGGATGGTTTTCTGTTTGCTTCAGTCAGCTTGACTCCATGATTTCTCTAGCTCTTCAGCCTGCTTTACAGCACGTCTGGCCATTAGTGAGCGCCGTGGTCAGTATGCCCCTAGTTCCTAATTTTACTCAAGGGGAGCTATTGCAAACTTCCAGCTCCTATCCTAGTGCAGGGAATGTGGGTTGCCCATGTTGACAGTGTGCTGGGAATCCTTTGCCTTGTTTTAGCCCGGGAAGGTATCGTCATCCAACCGAGAGGGCTGTGATGCAGAAACTGCACCTGTACAGCGTCAACATGCAGTGTCTTTGAGGAGCATTGCTAGGTGTCTAAGGCTTTGATTCAGTGTCCAAAGATGGGAAACTTTCCATTGGCTTCAGTGGGCACTGGAAGTGTTTCTAAGAGGAGGGATTGGCTAAATACCAAATCACTCATTTTGCTCAACCAAAGAAGACTGTGGGGCCAAGTAATAACTGAAGCTATCACGTGAATGCCAGCTGACTGCTTGCTGAGGCAGGCTCTTAAATTAGAGGCACCTTACAAAGCAGAGAGTATGTATTAGCTATTACTTTTGGCTGTGAAGAAATCTGGCTTTGCCTTTGATTAAATCCAGGAAGGAGCAAATGAGTGGACCTGGAAGGGCAATTACAGGTGTTCCTTCTGCTTTGATGGCACTGAAATCTGCTCCAGAAATGGTCTTAGTTTATTTTTTTAGATTAAACAGTTCCCCCCCCACCCAGTGGGGTGATGGGACAGAGGTTAAATGTCAATAGACGTCCATGTTAGGGGTGCTGTAGGCCTTATATTGTTCACCTTTCGTGCTGAAGTGAGAGCCCATTGAAATTAGGGGAAGATTTTCCATAGCCTTCAATGGATCGGTTCCCTGGAGCTCAGCACTGCAGGAATCCAAGCAGAGTTGTAGTCCGGTTAACTACTTTTATTTCTGTTACAATAGGGTTGAGTCCCCCCGTACAGTCTTAGATAGGTGGTCTCTGCTCTAAAGAGTTTGCAGTCAAAAAGACCAAATGAAGCCAGGGAGGGAGCCAAGCAGGATTATGATCTATTAACAATTTTGATTAAGTAGATGACACGCTGCTTTCGAATCAGTCCGTTCTGATTACTCTCTTGCTTTGACCCATACCCCCTGGACTCCTGTGGATACCTTCCAAGTTATAACCCTCGGGGGTTAGAAATGAATGCTTTGTGCTGCTTGGAAGCGGGCTTCCTGGCTGCTTTTGGGTGGTTTCCACCATAGAGATGCTCTGGCTGTCAGGGAGGGCTGTTGCTAAAACCACGTTAGAAATGATGCTCGGGAAAGAAGGGTAAGGTGGGAATCGGAAAGGACAAGATGATTGTCTTTGCTAGAAACAAACACCAAGAGCCCAAAAAATCCAGGAAAGCCGTGCCTGTGAGAGGGTAAAGAATACACTCCTAGCGCAGAAAATACCAAATTTTAGCCGATTTTTTAAAAAATGAAATCTTCATGAGTTTTGATTCCTTTTGCTCCCAGCTCCAGTGGCATCCAGGATGTGACCGTGACCCAGTCAGTGGTTCTTCAGACTAGCAGTGCTTTTCTGCCCTGGATCCAGGACTAATGGCCAGTCTAGGGCCTCTGCTCTGTGCAGGGCTCAGTCGGCAGAACCAGATGCAACTTTGCTTGATGGAGGTAGCTCAGCTGGCCCAGGTTGCGGTGTGACCCCTTTTTACCAGCCAGTTTGTTCAGTGAAACGAGTGGGCTAATGGGCACGGTAGGTTGATGGCAGCTAGCAAAGTCTGCGCGCAGAGAAAAGGTTGCTGGCGGTCCCACGGAGCAATTTCAGGAACATGCTTTGTAGGCTAATTCCACAGTCCAGAAGAGCAAAGACCTGTTGAGCGAGTGCCCGGAGTTAGACTGGCAAACATTAATAAGGAGCAGGAGTGAAACCCATAGGGGCTCCATCTTCAGAGAAAGCTATATAATCAGACACCCTTTCACCATCCAGTCTCTCCAATTAGGTGCATTCAGTCGTCCCCTCTCCCCTTCTCCGTTCCTGCATTGGATTTATGCTTGTTTGGTCTTCCCTTGAGCTGGTTCAATCCACTCAGCTTTCCTGAGATGCCAAGTTGCTTAGTGACTGCAGACAAGGTAGCAGTGGGAGTTTACACAACATCAAGCCCTTGAAAGGCACTTGCCCATGAGTGTATTTAACACATCTAATGTGATTGACTGGGCATTTAACACCAGTGCTGGCTGACATAAACAGCTTGAGTGGTTTGGAAGATCTCATTAAAGGAACCGGGTACCCATTCCTTATGAATTTCTAAAGTTTTGTTCCACTAAAGCAGCTGTCATGATTGTCAGGGAGCCAGTAAAACCTGATTTTCTTTGCAAGTTGGTTTGATAAGCAGTTTGACATCAGTTCTAGCTCTTTCGTAGTTTATTTTTTTAAAAAAAACATTTGAGATAAAATAAGCATGCAGCATTTTCTGGGTGCTAGAGCAGAGCAGTGGGTAATCTTCACAAACATTAACCCACCGCTTTGTCAGCTGAATTTCTGATGAAAACACGTTATCAGAAATTTGAACTGCAAAACCTTTGCAACCATTTGATGGAAGGAAAGAGACCTCGGATCCAGCTGTTGGGCTGGCTTAGAAGTTGTGAGCAGGCCAGGCCAGAGCTCTGTGGACCTCAGAGAAGTGAGGTCTGGATTCAGATCTGTACTCTACGGTTTAGGTCCTCTCTCCATAATGCTGATGGATGATATCAGAGTTTATCAATTTTTTTTTGAGCAATAAAAATATCCCTCCCTTGAAACTATTTCCAAACTTTGATTTAAAAACAAGCAAGTTGCCCAGGTACTGCAATGGTGGGCATGGGATAAGAACTTGAATGAAACCAAAGGTAGCTTGCCGAAATGCACGTCTCAGAGCTTAGGACTACCATCATGTACACTGTGGGGAGATGCAAAGCAGATGTAACTACCTCCAAACATTTGTTTAGTTTTTAAACCAAGACTAATGGGTCTTTAATATCTTTCCATGATACAGCCCTGTAACCTCTTTTTGAGTCATCCAGGGTGGTTGACTTAAGCTGAGACACGGTAATATGTGTAAAGAGCTCTCCTTTGGCAGAACGGCAAGGCACAGCAGTAGTCTTTGCCAGGGTTTTCCAGGACAGTGTCAAATGACCAGGAGGTCAGCTGGTGGCTTCAGTTTCCTGACATCCATGGCTCTGCTGACTGTAATTATACAGCTGATCTTCAGGATTTTTTTCTGTCTTTCCTATGTCACAAGAAGAGTGCAAAAAAGACAAAATTCAGAATTTTGTGTTTGCAGTGCATTTAGGCATCCAATTTGAGACAATTTTGAAAGGGCCTAATTTTCAGAGGGGCTGTTCAGCCTTTTCTGAAAGTCAAGCTACCTTTAATGTTTTTCACATTCATGACCCTTGTGACATTTTTTCACATTCATGACACTTGCAACACATTTGTGATGTTTGGATGCTTACTGGAGTGTGCCTATATTTGAGCGATTTGATGTGGCACCATCTGGCAGAGCGGTTCAAAATAAACAAGGAGTGATACTCACTCCATACCGGCATAAACCTCTCATAACTATTAGGAAATGGAATTAACTGGTATTACCTAGCCAGCTTTCATGTTAAGTGCTGTTTGGTTGGGTCTACATGTGCACATTTACTGCGCAGTAACTGAAAATTATTGCACAGTACGGGCACGTGTCCACACGTACATGCCTATACTACACAGTAGATATGGTGACTTACGCCAACTTGGGCGTAAATTTGATAGCTGCATCATGCAGGTATCAAATTTACGCCCAATTAGTTACTGCACAGTAATGCATGTGTAGATGCCTTGCTGTGCAGTAACACTGTATGTGTGGACAGACTTGGGACTAATTTTAGTTCCAAGTCAGTCCGCACACAGTGTTACTGTGCTTTAATGGCTGCCCTTGTAGATGTGCATCATATAGGTATCAAATTTACGCCCAATTAGTTACTGCACAGTAACGCATGTGTAGATGCCTTGCTGTGCAGTAACACTGTACGTGTGGACAGACTTGGGACTAACATTAGTCCCAAGTCAGTCCACACACAGCATTACTGTGCTTTAACGGCTGCCTAAAAACTTGCTATATTTAATGGGCAGTAAATGCCGTGTAGACGTGCCCTTTGTGTGCAAGTCATGCTTTATAGAGAGTTGTGAGGAGCAAATCGTTTTACATGTGAACAGTTGCCTTTTTATCAGTGAATAAAGCCACAATCCTTATTCGTTCTTCACCTGGAGCTAGGGAGCCCTGTACCACCTCCAGGGCAGCCCCACATGCAGGTCCGCTCACAGCGAGCCGTGCTGTGAAAGAACCGAAGGGCTGAACGCATTTATCTGGTATCCAGCTATCTCAATTGAAAGCTTTCTTTATTCACTTCAGTTCACTGAGGGGTTGTACAGCTCTCCTTCTGGCATTCAACCAGGTCTCCTATTTACACAGTGGAAGCTAAAACACAGTTTTTTTGCATGTGATTCCTGTCAGAGTTGCATAACAGATGGGGAAGGGGGGGGTTGGAAGTCCTTGATGGTTGAATGGAGCCACTTCCCATCCACGTGCGGATGCTCATGAAAGTAGTAGCATAACTGCACAAAGTTACTGCTTTACAAGGAGTTTCTGAATGTGATGGAGTCAAAAAAACGGAGCTGTCAACTTGGGCTTGGCAATTTACATCAGGTGAGGATCCACCACTGCGTGCTTGTCAAAGGGACGTGTTAGCCCCGATGTTCTGGCCGATACTGGCTTGTATTTGCAGACAGCCTCGGCATGCTGTCTCTCATTTCCTCCACATGATCCTTTGCACAAGGGGAGCCTTTCAGTCGTCACGGCTTACCCCACACAACTATCTCTGTCTGGATTTTATTCGGTGTCAGGAGTAAGCTGATTTTCGGATTTCATGCAACCATCACACCAGGACTTTCGGTGCATACGCCTAGGCAAGAGTATGGAGGAGTGGAGGCTGCCCAAAACCAACCCCCGCTTTAGACCATTGAGACAGAATCCAAAGGCCAGACCGAGTTCAGACGTTCGGTGCCTCAATGGTTGCAGCTTCTGCCAAAGAGCAATGGATAAGACCTGCTGCTGACTGCCTAATGCCTGCGCAAGGGCGTATTTCTGCCAGGATGATGTCCTTAGCCTTTCTCCAATGAAGAAGTACCCACGAGACCATGGAGGCCACAGTTTTGAGGCACGCTGCACAAACAGCAGCACTGTCAGCCCTGACCTGAAGCTTGTGCTGCACAGTGCTCCTACTTGTGCTTTCCCTTCAAATGCTCTGAGGCCCTGGACACATGACGCATGCAACTAAGTCACATCCAGGGTGGCTTTCCATTGGGAAAAATCGGGGGTAAAACTATACTGGTGTAAAATATTTGCCTACAGTTTATGCCAAGGTACCCACAGTAGTCCAGGGAGTCAGGCTACTCACTTGCCCCTATGCTCTTGCTTGCTGCTACCCAGGGATGGCAGCAGCCTGTCTGTTGTCGATCCTGCTGTGATTTGCACTGAGGCACCGAACTAATTTTAACTTTACCTGTATAACTGTCTTATGTGCCCAGACTGGGACATCTGTATGTGTGCAATATATGTGTTAGTATGTGCAGCCACCAGGCCTCTTGAGGCTCGACGTTAGCATGCACTGGGTTAGGAGTTGCACTTTATTTCAGGCAAGTGTGATAGTATGTACATGTGATACTGCATCGTCACAAGTGGTCACCAGGTAGAGTTTGTGATGAAGATGTACCTATTGCTTGATCAGCAGAGTCTTCTGATGGTTTAAATTGGTATAACTCCATTGAGGACAGTGGACCTATCGTGATACATGCCAGCCGGTGACCTGGCCTTGTACATTGCAGAAGTTGTAATGCATCTTATGCCTGAGGTTCTTCACCCCGGCTAAATGGCAGAAAACAATAATGCCGGCATAAAATGGGCAGTAAAGCAAGTTGCTGGAATTTATGATGAGGCAATTCTGTTTCTCCCTACCGGTGTGATTGCTGGGTTTCTGGCTGCATGCAGCAACTTTAAAGGGTTGTGAGTAAAGATCACTAAGTGACAATGAGAGTTTTCTCTTTGCAGTCTTGCAGGATGAGGTACAATAAACCCAAGGAGAGAGAAAGAAAGAATGGCTATTATAAATTTCCACTGTGGAAGTGAAAATGTTCCTGCTTCCATTATATTTATATGGGAATCTGCCTTTATTTTACTTTTATAGGGGCATGTTGAACCCCAGCACGACAGAAATCATCTGTGCTGATGATGTACATCTCCTCTCCGTCCCAGTGCTACGGACACGGCGCGGGGGTTAGCATGCAGGGTGAGCAGGGGCATTGCTGACTCTTTGGCAGGGGCATGGCCTCTTAGGAACCAGTGGACTTTGCTCTTCGCTCCACCCCACCAAACCCAAGCATCAGCCAGATACTTCCCCCACTGCATGGGTGCTATCACCATTTCCTCTCACGTTAGCCGGATACCTGTGTGACGAGTCCTCTTCCTCAAAAGAGTTTCTATACCCATAGTACCATTTGGGGAAATGTATTTTTCAAAAAGACAAGCAAACACTAACCAGCTTTTGAAAACCCTCAAACAAAGTTTAGGATGCATTTCTGACTATTGCTTGTCCTGGGACGAGGCAGTGCTTATAACAGTTGCTGTTAATTATTTATCAGTTTGAGATCAGATAAAAAAGGAAAAGTTCCAATTCTGGAGAATCCTTTCCATTGATCTGAAAAAAAAAATCCAGAGAAACTTTCTCCCAGAACTTGTAACCTCTTTACACAGCATCTGTTAAAGCAACACGGGAAGGATTGTTCCTAGAGTGAAAGTCTACACCTGACCTTGAACAATTCAATCCAGTAGTTTGTGGCTACTTTCTGTTGTGCTGCGAGTAGTATAAATGGTTGCAACAAGTACAAAAGGGGCATCATGATGTGCATGATCAGCAATGGCTCAGATCATTCAGCCTGTTTCATGGCTCCTCATTTTTTTGCCATGTTGTACTAACTCGATCTTGGCCTTGTTGGGCTGTTGCAGATTTATTCCAGGGATCTGCAGCCTCTCTTCTTGCAAAATACATCTGCTTTATTTCACATGCGTCCATTGAGTCCACTGAGATGACTCCCAGGCCTGGAAGTGAAGCTGATGCACAACAGTAGCAAAGATCAGAGGCTGTGATCACAATTTGCCATGTGAATCCCTACCATCTCATGCTTTCAATATAATCCCTGCACTGTCAAAGTTATAGAGGAACAAGTAAGGCCCCATCAGTCTGGCCTCTCTTGCCCTTGGCTATGGTAGCTACCAGGTTCGGTTTACATAGCTTATTTTTTATGCAGACAGGGTTTGGGGCCCCCAATCTGGAGGACAGGCTCTTTATCACGTCCTATCCTTTCACCTGCCTGGGTTGGGAGCTGCACCATGAGTTAAGACCCTTGCCTCTTAGGTTCATTAAAACAAGCCTTCTCACAAGCTCGTGGCCCCCTGCTAGGGAGCTTCATTTTAATGGTGGATTATGGCACCAGTTCCACGTGCTTAATTATTTTATTTTGGCACCTAGTAAGTTCGTACACTTCTGCAGAGCACTCAAGTCCTGCAAGGTCACCGCATGCACGCTAATATTTTTTATTTTGTAAATAGCCCCATTCTAGTTAATGGCAATCATGGCCCGACAGATTCCAGTGAAATATTTCTGTGTTCGTGGGCTTCGTCACACAGCTCTATCATTTTGCCCTTCAGTGCAGCGAGCAAGGTCACTGGACAGGAGTAATAGAGTTGTGATAGACTTAACAAAAATAAAGATTAATATGAACTAGGAGGAGGAAAGCAAAGGAATTTCTGTTAACCCTTAATAGTCATGGGCAAGACACTGCAGGAGGTTCTAGTTTCCAAAAGTAATGTTTAAAGGCAGTGTAGTCTCTGGCTTTGTGTATTTGCAACCAGTCCCTGTGGCTTTGTGCATTTATAGTGGCTCTGCCGTTCAGGGGCTGCAAACTGGCCTGGTCAGCCAGAAGCTATGGGATCTGTTAGGACTTTCCCAAATCTCTACTGACCCATCTGCTCCCGACATCGTAGCTATTTTGGTCCCACGTCTCCTTTGAACGTGCCGAATTCTGTAGCATCTTCGCGATGTGGACGAGGCCCCTTTACAAATGTGCATGATGAAATCTAATTTGCCGCGGTCACAAGCAGGATGTGATCTGAGATCTCCTGGCATCGGGGACGAGGCGTGAAAATGGTTCAGAGTACTACCTTTCCGCGGCTGGGCTTCGGAGACGCGTGCTGGACCGTGGCGCCTCCGTGTCATGCGGTAGCGCTACTGCTGCATCACTGCATTATAATGGCAATTAAAATCAGATGTGTGTCTTCTCAGTTCCCTCCTTTTGGCACACCTCCATCCCCTGCGCTCTTGCTGTTTGGCAGCGTGCAACATGGTCTGACCGTTGCTACTTCACTACCTGCGTTCTCAGCTGGTGTGAATTGGCCAGGCTGTAGTGACAGCTGAAGAGGGCTGCTGGTTTCGTCCAGCTGAGGATCCGACTCGATGCCTTCATATGCTCTAGCAGAATATTAATTGTGCAGGACACGAGCTGATGAGTAAGCATTTGTTTAAGGCGTAATGAGAAGGCTGCTCTGGTACATTAGTCCAGGACCCTAGTGGATAAATTACAAGGCCAAAGGCAGCGTGGTGATTGCACGGAGGGAAGGAGATTATTACAGAGGAAATTGCCGAGCTGCTCCTATCATTCCTTTGCTTCAAGGGTAACAATAGGCTCTCTTTTCCTAATATAAATAATTTTCCCTAGTAATGGTCTGTTATTTTTATACTCGGTATTGCAGATCACGTGCCCTTCCCAATAGGATGATTGCAGGGGTGTTACACCAACGAGGACTCGGTCCCACTGAGTGCGAAACGTATTTAAATGTTAATAGCCAGAGCGTTACGAGCAGTTTCACTTCCTGCATCTCAGCCACGAGCTCTGCTCTTTGCCGTTTGGTTTAGAAACTCCGCAGAGGATTATTTTAGTCCAAATGTCCCAAAAGCAGGTTCCTTTCACACTTGTCTTTAAAAATAAGTATGGAAATATTTCTGTCAATGTGGTTAGGGAGGGAAAAACCCTTTTAAAAAAGTAACTACAATGTGTGAGAGAGATCTAGAACTCCTGGTTTAGAGATGATATCTTTTACTAGACAAACTAAGAACATTGCAAAAAAACTGTCTTTTTCTGCAAGTTTGTGGGCGCGCACACCTTTCCTCAGGCTCAGGGAAAATTGAAGATGGTAAAAAGTCCCCACAGGTAGAAAAAATAAGCTTAATTTTTGCACCGAGGAAGCTGAAGGTGGAAGTCTGTTTCTTTGGGTCCGTGAGAGTGTCTTTGTGAGTTGCTCTTTGGTGTGTGTGAGATCTAAAATACCTTTGAATAGCATGCTGGCTGAAAATTGTACCAGGGTTTGCCACTGCAAACATCTGCCTGGGGCAGTGGAAGAGTTCTGTGTCTTGTGCAATGCTCGCTGTTGTGTTATGAGAAAACAAATGCCTTAAAAATGTGGTCTGGTTTTCCATGTTGTGCTTGCACCAACAAATGCTTGTAGCCACAGGTGTTCCCATGAAATCCCAGTTCTGTGCTGTAAGCTGCATGGGATCCGCTTGCCTGGATCACGGTTCAAAACTTGGAGGTGATCGAAGACATGACGTGGTGGCCTGGCATTCGAGCAGGGGAGGGTGAGTCCGTGTTGCTGAGTTCTTCCACGTTGGCTTCCCAGAAGGGCCCTTCCTTCCTCAGCAAACTCGAAAGCTCAAGGTGAAAAATAATTGGACACCGTAACAAATGAGACGCCACCTGGGTTACTTCCCACAGGCGAGTGACTGTGTTTTGCCTGCCACTGAAATCTGATTCTTTGACATGGCCTTTCATGTACCGGCACACAAGGAATGGGAATCTGCCATAGGGGCCAGGAAATTGAGGTTTTTAAATCAGACAGGCACTAAACCGGAGTGATTTATGTGGGCAGAGTGCAGCGTTTTAGTGTTTTGCAGGTTTTTGCTGGATGGGATATTCCATCTACATGCATGTGTGCATGTGCATGCAAGTATGTGCACATACCGACACGAATGTGCGCAACCCCTGCAGCAGGATGCAAAGCAGAGCTTTGTCGTTGAGCTTCCACTTAGGTGTATGCAGTAGATCTTACAAATCTCCGTGGCCCTACTTGGAGGAGCACACCCCTCAATATAATTTACATCGAGTGTGCATAGTGTTGTCGATTTGATTGAGATTCGGAGAGACAGGTGCAGCTCTCCTGGGGTAGTTCACACAGTAGGCAGCTACTACCACTGCTTTCCATGAGACGGTAGAACGGTGAGTACCAATAATAATCTACAAAAGGCATCAGGACTCATGGTAGAGGTGATATGTTTTATTAGACAAACTAGATTTTTGCAGAAATCTTAGTTGGTTTAATAAAAGATATGACCTCTACTACAAGTCCTGATCCCTTTTGCCTCTAGCCCAATATGGCTACAACCTGGATACCTGACAGTAATAATCTCCATACATTTAGGGAATGGCTGTCTCAGGATGGACTCAGACAGATAAATCTCAAAGTGGTGTCACTCACTTGTGTTAGAGTTTTACCTCTGGCTCTTTCGAGGATAATTCACTGATTGGGAAAAGTTATCCCAGTATAAGAGTTGACATGGTCTGTGTGCTACAGGTTGTGGCATGTGGTGAACTGTCCAAATCCAGTCCACCAGCACTAAACACGGTTTCATGATTGCATAAGATAGTTCTTACAACAAATGCTCTAGCTGGTCTGAAATGTAGATGATGTAGTAGATGGACCTCGTTCCCCTCTCACATCTGCATGGATGAACTGGGGTGGTAGCTCCATGGAACAGGATGGACTTACCCTGGGCAATTCCTGCAGCAGACAGATGGGAATCATCCCCTGTGTCTCCAAATGTCCTCTACTGTCTCCCTCCTTTTCCCAGGTGGCGGGTGATTGATGATATTCGCCGAGCCTGCAAGTTCATTAGGAGGAAGCGGCTTTGCGGGTTGTGCAATTGGCTGCTTCGCTTTGAAAGGTGTGTGTGTTGAGGGGGGAGAGGGGAAGCCATCATTTCCATCAGCAGAATCCGCCTCGCTGAAAATCCTGACATCTGTTCCCTGCGTCAGGCAGTGAAACATTGGGAATGTGTTTTGTAGCAGTGAGGGGCTCCAGCCTTCAGTTTGATCTCTTATTTCCTCGTTCGGAGACACCAGGCGAGAACGCTTTGCAGAGCTCTGGGCTCATCGTGAGAGATCTCAGGTGTGTTTGTCTGTCGAAAGCCGCGCTGTGTTGGTGACACACTCAACAGCTGCTGGCAGGACCTCAGAGGCTTCCTCCCCGCTTCGGAGACCTTTCAGGGAACCTGTCAGCGCTCGCTTTGCCAGCGCTGCAAGGTCGCGGCCAGTCAGCAGCAGCTTTCCGAGTCTACGGGAGAGCTCTGCCAGCTGTTTCTCTTGCCCTCTCCTCACCTAGTTCTATTAATTAAGAGGCAAAAATCACACAAGCTTGTTTCAGCCCTGCCATTATTTCAAACCTACTGAAATTCAGGCCAATTTAGCAAGGCAGACAGCAACCAGCTCTCTTTTTTTCAGCTGAGCAGGTATCCGTAAGTAAGGTAGGCTGGGCACGTGAGCCGAGCCCACCGTTCGTGTCCCCCATCTCTGTAGGGTAGCATGTGGTCTCTTTTCTCCTTTCATGCACACTTAGTCATTTGTAAATAGCCGCTTCACCCTTTCCTAGAGCCTTTGCCCTGAGCAAAGCTGTCCAGGTACTCCTCGCTCAACGTCATCCCGGTTAACGTTGTTTCGTTATTACGTTGCCGATCTATTAGAGAACGTACTCGTTTAAAGTCACGCAATGTTCGGTTATAACGTTGTTTGGCCACCGCCCGCTAGTCGGTAACTTTGAACGCCTTCAAGAGAAATCTGGATGTTTTTCTTGCTGGGATCCTGTGACCCCAGCTGACTTCCTGCCCTTTGGGCGGGGGGCTGGACTTGATGATCCTCCAAGGTCCCTTCCAGCCCGAAAGTCTATGAAATCTGTGAAATCTATGAAACTACTGTGGCATCATTGGATTTGCTTAACATGGTTTGAAGTCGCAGTTTTCAAGAGCCTTACAAAGTTACGCGAGGAGTAGCCGCGATCGTGTGACGTGTGGCACCTTCTCTGGTTGTCCCAATCCATGTTCCACTGCGCTGTATTGGGATCTGCATGGTGCTTTTTAAACCTCCAAAAATACGTCAGTGCAAGCTTTGCTGGCTTAACTGTGATTATTCCCCAAGTGGAAGATGCACGGTAGGATGGACTCTTGGTTGGTCGCGCAGTTGCATCTGGACCAGTGGGTGTAACACCGATCATTGGATGGAGGTAAAGGTATATTTGCCTGTGTTTTTCCTGACTGCCCAAATCAGCTGTGATGGCATGCTGAAGTGCTCCAAGCTATATAATGTCCCACCGCCACGTTATAACCAGGTAGCACGTGTGTTTCTGCACAGAGATCATAATATATGAGCCAGCTTTCCAATGCCTGCTCTTTTAAAGCCCAAAGCAAATTTCCCACTGACTTCAGTGGGGACAAGGCCCGTTCCAAACTATTCAGACTGAAAGAGTTGGAGGCAGGATTTTCAGTGTGCTCGGGCGCTTCTAATGAAAAGCCCACCCTCGACTGCCATAAAAAATGGTCAATTGAATGCAGGTGGCTAAATGCCAAGGAGAAAGGTTTATGTGGCCCCTTAAGTTTTCGAAATTGCCTGATGTTGAATACTGCACAGCCAGTACCCCTGGGACCACGGCTGTAATATCAGTGAAGGGAAACAAATGGACCTGGCTATCGCCGTGCAAAATTGATAACTCTGATTAGAAAGAGGAAGCCTGTTTGCTGAAGGTCACTGAAGGGAGCGGCTATAAAGCTATTAATGGGAGATCCAAACCATGCAGCAGGCAAGAGGAAACAGAAGCAGGGCTGGAAAGACGGCTGTGGGGAGTCGCTCACATTTTGTTTGTGCACTGAGCTTTCTGGGTATATCAAAACCAAACTTCCAGGGGATCTTAAAGCCATTTTTATTGCAGGTGAGGTCATACTTCACTGGCTTGCCTTCACTAATAAAACTTATACCACAGCACACAGAAATGACCCCCCCCTTTTTTTTTTTTAATATAAATATATATATATTCCTTGTTTCCCGAAGGGGGAAATGGAGACAGAAAGAAAAAAGCACACGCGATAAATGCCAGCTACATTGTGTAATGCGTTACTGGAAGGCTGTCAAGCGCAAGGGTGGGAGACATGGTGTACAAGACAGAAAAGGAAATATATCCCGTATTCTTTCATTTGCAGTCATCTCCATCATTATTTTAAGTTACGGTGGGAGTTTGCTGGTTGCCATTAGGGACAGGAGAAGCCTCAAAGGCTTCTGTGTTCTCCAGGACCCTTTCAAAGGGTCTTCGGCTTTCCAAAGCAAAGCCCTAATGAGAGAACATGCTTCATGCAGGGAAATGTCATTCAAGTCCTACTTTCCACATTGCATAATTAGGTTTATATGGGGCCACAGAGCCATTTTGCAAAGTTGTGACACTCAGGACCTCTCTGGCTGCAGCTCAGCTTGCAAAGGTTGGTTCCCGCTAGGGCTTCTGAACCTGGCTTACTCTCTACTGGGTTGCAGGACACTTTGGGAGATGTTCACAAGTATAGCTCCCAATCGGTAGGATTTCTGTGAGACTTACTCCCATTTATTCAGGGCTGAATTTAATCCTCTTGCTCTCTCTTCTCTGGAGCCAATCATTGGCCTCGACAGGGCTCTGTGCAGCCACGAAGGTCCACTCACGTGCATCCAATTGCAGAATTAGGTCATACAACTAGAAACTTTGATTATGTACATGCTGCCCCTTTAATTAAACGAGTTACGTTGGCCCCATAGACTGTATCATTCGATTAAGAGCACAGGCTCAAGAGAAACCTTTTGTATGGCTGGGTTTTTAAAAGCTGACCTTGCTGCAGGTCGCGTGGCCCCCGCTGTAATGCAGTTCACTGAGGATCAGATTTTGTAGCACACCAGAGGGCACAGAGGCAAGACTAGGGGTAAGGAAATCGTGTTTCAGAGCATTCGAAGTGAAGGCGTTTCGTAAATCGGAGAGACCGTCACTCACGTGGGGTGTCTGTGCTTTATTGGCTGATGTGAAAGCAGTTAGTTTGTTGGTTCTTCTCTATTTTAGTCACTAATGGGGGCTGGAGGACCCCATTCATCAGTCCCAACCCTTTGGGTCCAGTATAGTTTAAGCATTCAGAGCTGAGGTTTTACCGTTGGCTTGAGTTCTCCAGGCACCGTGTGAATGTCTCTTGGCCAGCCCACGTCCAGTGAATTGAGACCTGCGCATCCAGCTGCCCGGTCCCTCCAACTCTTCTCTGGCACTGAAGCAAATGGGGTTGCCAGATGTGAATCGGGGCAGCATCAGCCCAGTGTGAAGAGCACTTATAATGTAGGATGTCTGCCCTTGTGAGATGAGACCTTCTTCTGTGTTGGCATCACTGTTTCCTTCCCTTCGTCTCGGATGTACTCCATCCATGCTGCCCCACTAGGACCTGATCCAAAGTCTCTGCCCGTGGAGTTGAATTGCCTTTGGATCAAGCTCTTAGCTGTATAACTGGGGTCTCAGTTAGTCCTTTCCTGTCATTTCTCAGTCATTTTTTGCAAACAGAGTGCACGTTTGTAGCTTAATGGGCTCTGGAAAGCCATGCTGTGATTATAGCACAGGGCCAGCGCAGTGCTGCTCCGTGCTGGGAGCTCCCTGGGAAGTCACCAGCAATATCACACGCGTTCAGAGGCTCCTCTGCAGGATACCTGCAGCAAAATGCTCTGGAGAAATACAAAAATAGTCACGTCGTTGGGGCTGGCAGTCGAACCGGGGAGGGCTCGTGGGGGGCTTTTATGCTAGGGGCGCAAACAGAGCAGCAGGGCACCTTTCTGGTCGTTGGGAGGGGGCCTGGTAGAGGCACGTCAATTGGGCTATGTTTGGGACCGAGCGTGCCGGGCCCCTGAAAGCTGCCAGCCTTGTCACAGCATGGAGGCATGTGTGTGTGGAGGTGGGAGGGGGCTTTAAAAGAAAGACCTGACCCAGTAAATGTTGCATTTTGGGACACGGATAGACCATTTTAAGGTGGGGGTGGGTAGGGATGAACTAGTTGCCAAGACGCATCGGTAGGCCTGTTGCAACTGTTCCACTTGTGCACTTCTGTCTCGTGTAAACTGGGGTAACTAAACCCTGTGACTTGCCTCTGCAATGTTCGCTTGGCATTTGCGTAGAGCAGACAGATGAAACAGATTCAGCTGAACTGCACTAAAGCTCTTAAAGCAGCATAGCTGCTCCCTTGTCCGTGGCCCCAGTCTCTAGCTAACCAGAAAGACCGCCCCGTTGTGCAGCATTTAGTACTCTTGTGAGTGTGCCTTTTTCACACCACTGTGGCTTTCACAATGAGGGCCAGGCTTTAGCTACTGAAGTAGACTAACATTATACTGGTGCAAAGGGGTCTTATAGCCATAGAGCTTATACCCTTTACCCTGCATAAGATGAGCTAAACCAATATAAGCGGTAACGGAGCGGCAGCATCTTCGACACCTGCTTTGGAAAATGTGGTGTATAGAAGAAGCCTTAACCCTGGGTGCTGTTTTGCTTTCTCTCTCGTGCAGGCCCTATTAGCAGCATTTTAGTGAATCGTTTTGGCAGCCGGCCGGTGGTTATATTCGGAGGTCTGCTGTGTGGAATAGGGATGGTTTCAGCGTCGTTCTGCACCAGCATTGTGCAGCTCTACATCTGTGTGGGACTCATCTCAGGTAAGCTGGGATGGGAAGCTTTTTCTTTTCACTTGTCCTTTGGGATTGACCTTTTTAGGTAAGTCCCTTTCATGCCCCTGGGAAGCACAGAGGCCTGTGGGTTGCTTTCCTGTCTTGAGTTGACCTGCTGAAGTCAATTAGGACTAGACCCCCATAAATGGCATTTACAGTGCTTTCAGGATCAGCCCTAAGTTTTTTGATCCCTGGATTTTTGACTCACTTGGGGCTGATTTAACATGCAATGTGTTCTTTGTAGATGGACGTCCCGCTCCTGAGACAGTAACAAGGATGGCTCTTAGTGCCCTTCACTCTCATGGCAGCCAGTGGGGACTTAGTGTTCGTGGTAGAGCAGCCCCTTAAAAACAAGTCCACCTGGGACGATTTTCAAGTTCATCCCAAATGTAGCTTTGTTCTTACAACTGTTTCCTCAGTTTATATGGGATTGGGGAGTGTTTGGTGATACCTTATCAAAATGCTGGGTAAAAACTGTCATTTGCCCAGGATCCCATGTCATAGGAGATGGGGGAAAAATGAGTGGAAATCAGGAATTCTTCGCATTAACTTTGCCTTTCCATGCAAGTCCCTTTTCCTCCCTCTGCAGATGCAAGCCAAGAGGGTGCTTTGTGCTGGCATACCTGCAGAGCATCCTACCTGGCACTGCTTGTTTTTAGCCAGAAGTTGGCTGTTGATCTGGATGGTAGGTGGATTGGATGTTGCGGGCACATGTGTTTCTCTGGGGACAAGTAGCAGCGCTGTTGCTACTTGTCCCCGGGGATCATCCATGCCGCATGTGCTCTGGTGCACAGCATGTTTCCCCAGGTGGAGTAGGGGAGCACGGTTGCTGGCCCCAGCAGCCTTATCTGGGGTAATGGGGACCTCCAGGAGCTACAGCCCCACTTTGTTTAGGCATGATTTTTTTGACTCTGGTATCTCCCAGGGTTAAAAAAACCCTAGTTCTGCAAAGTAGCAGCACGGGGAACACTTGCATATGCGGTGTGTGGCATGTGGTGCCACAGACCACATGTTCACACACATCTGGACATGCCCTGGGAGTCCACAGCATCTCCTGTCTTTCTCTGCCTATCCACAGGGAGCTGGGTTGCAAGGTGGACTTGTTACACGCCAATTGGATGTCTTAAATGAGCAAAGATAAAGAAGAGGAAGACACCCGCATGCCTGTGCACAGGCAGGGAGCCCAGCAGGAGAGCAGTGGCTCCAGGAGAGCAGCAGATTTCTTGGGTGAATGAATCGGGTTGCAAACATTTGCTGCCATGCTTCCCTACACCAGGGCTCCCTCAGTGTGGGTTGTGGTTATAAAGGGCCCCTTCGCATCTCTTTGGCACTTGTTCTTTTTATTTCCCAAGCTGTTCTACTTACTGTGCCATTGATGTCCACTGAGGCCCTGCAATCATCACTGAGGGAGCAATGGCTTCTTTGAAGGGAGTCCAAAAACAAAAATAAACTGGAGCTCCTAACCTCACACCCGCCTCGCAGTGGTGATGTAGCCCCTGCCAAACTTGTTTTGCATCATTGCCTTCCAAGCAGATGCCTACTAGGGAAGCTAAAGGAGTCTTTGAAGTCAGGGTAGCAGCGATAGAAGACAAACCCTTTGCTGTGGGGTGCAGAAGTATTTCACACTGCTCTTCAGTGAAAAGAAGTGCAACTTCACATGGGACTGGCTAATGCTAAGCAGTCTTCTTGAGTCGGGACCTAAAGGAGTCGCCTACAGTAGCTCAGACCAGACCTTGCTTGGTAGCCTGTCTCTGACAACAGTGAGCACCAGCTGATTGACAAAAAGGCACTATGCTCCCTATTATGAACAGTCAAAAAGAGCTTTTCCTGGGGAAACTTCCTCCTGTGGCTTATAATTATTTATTGCATGTATTGTATTAACACCAGAAGGCCCAATGGGCACAGGTCCTTTTGAAAGCTCTGCTCACTAGGCCCCCGTCCACGTTTTTAGGCACCTAGATAAGTACTTCGAAAATGCTGTCGGCTGCCCAAAAGAGTCAACAGGATGAACTGTGCATCAGGAAGAGACATATGTAACTGTGCTGGCAATGAAAAATGACACAGCCGGAAATTGCCTTTAAAGATCCCTCTGTACCGATGACTGCAAAAGAGGGGGGTTATCTGATAGTGGACGGGGCTGCTTGCTTGTTGAGTAACTGCTGATACCACAAGTAAAACCACAGCACATAGACAAGGCCTAGTGACCCTAGCACCAAACTTCTTAGGCCTGGGGCTTGTGTTGGAGAACACCAGAGTAAAGAAAATGCTTATCATGCAGCTAAATTGCTTGATGCTCTTAATTAGGCTTGAAGAGCTTTTTCTCCTGGTTGGGTCCGATTTGACATGGGAGCATTCAAGGGCAATTATAAAGCCAGGCCCTTGAGATCACGTGCCTGAGGAAACATTACGGTAAGGGAAGAGAGACTTACAAAGCAATTTACAGTGAATCTTAAACAACCTGGAAAGATTGCACTTCTGTGAGGCTCCCACTCCGTATACTGAGAAGGAGACGCGCTCTGGCTTAGGAGAGCATGCCCTGTTTAATTCCCAGGGATACAGTTAAAATGAGAGACTCGGCAGTAAAAAGACCTCTGCTACTGTCCTCCGCCTTTGGCATGCTAATCAGACGGGAGGCTATAACCACGAATGTGTCTCTTTCTGCTGGAGAGATTAGACACACCGTTCTCAATTGCTATCTCGATTAGGCTATGTCTTTTTTTCCATTTGTATGTAGATCAGTTGCAAAGTTATGCGGTAGGTCGGGAGCAGGAAAGGAGCGCTCTGGTCGGGAAGGCTGTATGAAATGCCGCTGTCTGCGTAGGACGTAAAACCAAAATCTTCCCTCTCCCTC
>NW_017728997.1:13486455-13509525 GCF_001723915.1 Gavialis gangeticus | reverse complement strand
AAGTGGTCTGGTGTATTTATCTAATTATTGAGACAGCACATTTACAACTGAGGGGATTTTGATATAAGAGGTTTATAAAACTCTGATTTAGGCTGATCTTCAGTCTCCCTCCCTTGGGGGCTCACTTATTTTCCCATAGCACTTACAAGCAAGTTAGCTGGGCAGTGTGCATCCTAGTCTAATCAAATGCTGACTTAGATGCACACAAGCAGTTCAACTTTAACCCCTAATAGTATCAGCTGCATAGGGCTGCAGGCTTCATTTCCTTTCTTGCAATGGCTTCTGTGGCTCCCCACAACGATGCAAGGTGTCTGGGAGCAGATCCCGTTCGAGGGGTACGGGAACCCTTTTCCAGTGACATCACACTAGCAAAAGAATAGATATAAATATTTCAGGGTAAGATTAGCCAAATCTGAAAGTAATTTAAACGCCCTGTCTCTTGGTGTGGAACTGCGAGAGCCCAATTAGCTGGAAGAAACTGTAGTTATTTTAAACCAGGATGCGTGTCGCTGTCAAATTGGCATTCAGCTAGCAAAGTTTTTGGTTAAATGGATAGTTGGCTTCCAGTGTAATTTTCCTTCTCATTAAAGTGATTGTTGATCCTCATGGAAAACCTTGAGTTTAAATGAACATTAAGCTTCTGGATTTACCTGACTGAGTTGGAGTTAAACCTGACTCTAATGCACCGCGGTGAGCAAATCTTTCGATGAGGGGAAATTACCCCATTGCTTTGGGCCAGCCAGAGGCCCTTCTGCCCTTTAGCTCCTGTTTTATTTACAGCAGACGGCTGGTCCTACGGTATCACTGGATTATCTACCACCAGCAGCTCAAATTAACAATCGTATGTCAAATCTATGTCTGAATTTCCCATCAGCCACATTATTTTATAAGATGTCTTTTTAAAAATATTTGGCTCTTGTTTTTTAAACTGACTGTTCAGGATTGGCCTGGGGAATTATCCACACTATGTTGATTATTATTATCCCGTAGGTGGAATTAGAGTTGCCCTGTGCCATCTACTATTTGTTCTATATCAGTTATTAACAATAGCTTTTCTTAATTAACTTGAAGGGTCTTGACCTTCTTATTTTATTCTGTAAAGCCATATGCCTAATTGGGCACTGCAAGTTAAACAAACTGATTATATAGACTAATGAACTGAAAAAAAAAATCAGCATGACTCTATTTTCTGGATTATCATTTTCCAGTATGCTCCATTCAAGGATTAACTTTCAATTTTGTTCCAGCGCCTATTATTCACTAATGAAGCGATAAGGTAGAAAATGTATTCTCTAGTCTTTAAATATAGCTTTTAGACTGATGTGCAATATTAACAATTTTATTTTGTAACAGGAATCAGCATGCAGAGTCTTTTTTTTTATAAAGCTCTTTTAAAGAGGAGCAGATTCTTTACAGGTAACTTAAAGAACCCGGGAATGTTCAAACCGTCACCATGTTAAACATTTAACACCTGTTGTTTCAGGAAATACCTTTGAGCTCATGCAGTAGGGATGTAACGGGTAGTTAGCTAGCCAGCTTACTTACGGAGATGTATAGCACTATTCATAATTTTAAATACAGCAAAAAGTGATTTTAATTTAAAAATGCTTGCAAGATCATTCTAACTTCGATTCCTTCTGAGAACTGCAGGGAATGCCACTTTTGCACTTGTACACTTGACCTTTCAGTTGTTTTAATCTCTTGTTTCTAACCCCAGTTCCTCACACCAGTATGCTAACAGTCAATGGGAGGGCTGTTATTGCACCTATTCAACCCAAGGTCTGTTGTTTCTCCTAGAGCTTGGATGGATATCGTTGCCCAAATGGTTAGGAGATTTGCCTTGGCTATCTACGTGAGCATGATCTCTTCGTGATTATTGCTATATGAGCAATAGTAACACCAGACCTGAGATTTTGAAGCTCACTTCATCCCTTGAATGCAAAGGGGCAGGTCTGAAGAGCTCACTAGTGACTCAGACCCAGCCACCATCCATCCATTGGAAATATTGGCAGCCTGGCTTTGTATCATGGTTTTTCCTCTCTGTTTCAGGATTCGGCCTTGCTCTCAACCTCCAGCCCTCAGTGATAATCATTGGGAAATACTTTCTAAAGAGAAGACCAATTGCCAACGGCCTTGCCATGGCAGGAAGCCCTGTCATGCTTTGTACCCTCGCCCCTTTGAACCAGTTCCTTTTTGACAATTTTGGGTGGAGGGGCAGCTTTTTAATCCTTGGGGCGATTTTACTGAACTGCTGCGTGGCAGGGGCTCTCTTCAGGCCCATTGGCCCAGCAACTGGCCCCATTCAAAAAGAAGCCAACAAGGAAGTAAAGGAGACTGCCAAAGCTGTTGGCTTTTTGGCTGCAACAGAAGAGGAGGAAGACAAAGAGCGCTGTGCAAAATTTAACCAATACCTGGATTGTTCCCTCTTCAAGCACAGAGGGTTCCTGATATACCTGGTTGGAAACGTCCTCATGTTTCTGGGGTTTTTTGCCCCGATTGTGTTTTTGGCACCATATGCCAAGCACATTGGCATTGATGAATACTCAGCAGCCTTCCTCCTCTCTATTCTTGCTATAGTCGATATGATTGCCAGGCCCGCAACTGGCCTCATTGCAAACAGTAAATGGGTGAGACCAAAGATCCAGTATTTTTTCAGCTTTTCCATTGCTTTTAATGGTGCCTGCCACCTTTTGTGCCCCTTAGCGTCGGACTATGCAGGGCTTGTCATATACTCAATCTTTTTTGGCTTGGCATTTGGTATGGTTTGTGCCATGCTCTTTGAAACGCTCATGGACCTTGTTGGAGCCGTGCGGTTCACAAGCGCCGTTGGACTTGTAACTATTGCCGAGTGTTGCACTATACTACTAGGACCACCAATTGGAGGTAAGCGAGATGCCGTCCCTTGCTCTAGCTCGTAGGCTTGTATTGTGATAGATTAGAGTTTGCAGAGGGGCTTTTCTCTACCTTAGCCCTATGTTTTTGTTCTACTTGTGACTGGGTATAGACTACAGGTCCTACATTTGGGCAACACGTTTTCTCCTTTCTTACTGTGGGCATTATTCCACCTGAAGCCAACAGGTTTGCATGTACCCTGGAAGCATAAGGCAACCTGGGTCTTTTCAAACACTTCCTATACAGTGGGACCTAGCTGCTGAATGCTTAATGCCACAATTCAGCAGAGCATATAAGTACACGCTTAATTTTAAACATGCTGCTAATCCGAGGAAATCCCTTTGCTGAACTGAGTGCCAGGGTCTTAACTGATGCTTCTTCTTTGTCTTGAAAATGAGCATAGATCCAGTAAGCCGCCATTCTGAATGCTTTCATTTCCTATGCAGCCAAACTTAAAATGCCAAGAAAGTAACTCGGCGCGATTCTGTTTATGGATTTCCATCCTCCTTGCTTGCCCTGTAGAGCCTGTAAAGTCCGTGCTGAAAATAAGACTTTGATGCAGAGTGTTTCAAATAGGCTTGATATGTTAGTCCTGTTCTTTACTAGTATGTTTTAGAGCAAAAAAATCCCAAACTAACAGAACGGGACACATCTCTGACAGCGAATTGGAGGCTTGTGTTATTCTTTTCTTTGGCAAATGCTTGTACAGGAAAAATGCACTGTTGGTCTGGTATTATCTCTAAGCAGCAGGCAGTTCAGAACAGGATCCTCCCTCACTGTAAATGTCCTAGCTTGCTACAGTTACCGTGCAGAAAACAAGATGGTTTTCCTGTTTGGCATCCAGAGACCTACTGAAGGCATCTGAATGCCAGACAGATAGAGAGAAGAATGCCCCCCATGGACCAGCGGCTCCCCAGATACCGCTTGTCTTCTCTAAACAAAAATACAACAACTGGTAATACTGTCTTGAAGTGGATGATACCTGAAATGAACCAGTGGGGAGTCTATGCAGCATTTCTGTGAATGGAAAAGAGCTTTTGGGAAGGGGCTGGATGTGTCCTACCGCCTTTGGAGCCAGCATCAGACTGCTCTCTGCTATGAGAGAGACTCTGCTAATAGAGGGATAACTCAAAAGAAATCAAAAGGAGCCTTAGCCTGCCTGTGACTTACCTGTCAAGGACCCTTTGTCATAGCTGGCTAAAAGCAGGCCAGCTGTGCTAGCAAAACCTTGCACCGGTATGAAAAGATTAGACTTCTCTAATTGACATGACTGTGGAGGCAAGCTCTCCCTTCCCCACCTGAACAGATGGGCCGGACAGAAGAGAGTGACTGCCAGTTTGACGGGTCTTTTGGGGAGGTGGCACACAAAGACGACCCTGCCTCACGTCTCCACTAAATGTCACTGCGGCCCTAGCTTTGCAGAGCAGACTCGTGATGGGGAAGTAGCTCTGTAATATAAATGAGGTCCCCATGAGTCCATAGGTGACATCCAGGGGTGCTTGTACATGTCATGGGGGTTTAATCCCCAAGGTTTTATCCTATGCCCCCTAAATTGAAATGATGGGGCACAGAATAAAACGCTGAGGATTAAATCATTTCAATTTACCTGGCATGTTATGGCAAGAGGCCCAAACCCTTTTTTTGGTTGTTGTTGGAGCTGGAGCCTGCCTGGCCGAGCCTGGCCAGGCTTCCAGTACCCTGTGCACCATCCCTGCCACCTTCTCCAGGCTCCAGCACACTCAGCCACCCTCCTGCTGCCCTCCTGCACTGTCCCAGTGCAGCCCAGTCCATCCTGGTGGTCCCAGGTGGCAGGAGGGCAACAGAGACAGTGCATGGGGTGCTGGAAGAGTTGAATTGGGCTCAGTGCTGTCTCTGAGCTGGGGCAGCACCTGGCCTGGGCATCCCCAGGGTATGCCGCCACAGCAGAGGGAAGGACCGGGGGTCCCCACAGCTCATGGGCTGCTCAGCCCACCAGCAGCTTGCCCCCTACCCATGGGAGAGGCAGGAGGACTTCGCCAAAAAGCATAAAAAAAAGGAATCGGACCCCTCACCACTTCTGCAGAGCCTGCCTCCCTCTTCCACGGCTGAGCGGGCGAGCTGACACCTGCATCGTTGCAATTTGCCAAGTTGCAAACTCATTTAAAACCCCCCAAAGTCTTGCATGTGTACACTGTGACACCATTAAGCCACACTAACTTGTATATGTGAGGAAAATGTCACTTTATGGCCTCTCGTGTACAAGCATCCAAACTGGCTGGCACATCCATTCTGAGGGGATAGAAGAGGGCAAGGAGACTGGGGAGAAGAGTCGGCAACATCACCTGTGTGCGCGGCAGAGTAGTGGTCTGCTGCAAGTGCTCTTAACCTTCTGTGCAGCCTACTACAGCATCAGCATTTAACCCGGCTGGCTGTTTGGTAGGTGTCTGGATACCTAGCAGGAAAACCATGCTGGTTCTGTGGAATATAGCAGTGCTTCATTAGAAGTCAAATGAACCCACAGGAGAAAGCTGTGGGATAGATCTGTTTTTAAATATCATGGGCTAAAAAACAAAAGAACTGGCTAAACTTCCAATATTCAATTTCACACGTTTTACAGAACAATGTAATTCTTCCTTTTACCACCTAGCTCATGGCAAACATAGCTGCATCTTCTTGGTTTTTTTGCAAAGATTCATTATCAAATTTATTGCAAACAGAAGAAAACACAGTTCTAAGGTGACTCTTCTCTATACTATATAATTTTTTTAATTCAGGAGATTAAAGTAATGACGAAAGACTGCTAATGAGGCCAGGACTCCAAGATGAACATGGGCCGACAATGCGAGGTCATGGTTGGCAAGGCTAACCGGACCTTGTCGTGCATCCACAGGTGCATCTCGAGTAGAGCCAAAGAGGTGATCCTCCCCCTCTATGCGACACTGGTCAGGCCACAGCTGGAGTATTGTGTCCAGTTCTGTGCGCCCCAGTTCAAGAGGGATGTGGACAATATGGAGAGGGTCCAGAGGAGGGCCACCCGCATGATCCAGGGACAACAGGGCAGACTCTACAGTGAGAGACTGCGGGACCTGAACCTATTCAGCCTCCACAAGAGAAGGCTAAGGGGGGACCTGGTGACTGTCTATAGACTCACTAGGGGGGACCAGAGGGGTTTGGGGGAGACGCTGTTTCCCCTAGCGCCCGCTGGCATAACAAGGAGAAATGGGCACAAGCTGTTGGAGAGGAGGTATAGATTGAACATCCGCAAAAACTACTTCACCGTTAGGGCGGCTAGGAGCTGGAACCAACTTCCAAGGGAAGTGGTGCTGGCCCCTACCCTGGGGGTCTTTAAGAAGAGGCTGGATGCCCACCTAGCTGGACTCGTTTGAGTCCCATTTCTCTTTTTGGGGTTTTTGTTGTTCTCCCGCCCTGGCGGGGGGTCGGGCTAGAAGATCTACTAGGTCCCTTCCGACCCTTAATCTATGAATCTATGAATCTATGAATCTAGGACAATGCAGTACAATAGTCAGTATTATTAGTTTTGTTGTTTTTTTTCCCTTACCATTTTAATAACCAGTGAATTTATTGGTTCTTTGGCATTTTAATAACCCACGGTAGGGTTCTGTGTTAATGAACTAAATAAATTGTTCCCAGTGTGTTGTATGACTTTTTCTTATTCTCAAAGGAAAAGAGGCAAGACTATCCTACTGTTGAATTTTCCAATATCCTACTCATTAAAACCCTCAATGAATGCTATTTAGCAGACCTCTAGGTCATCCTGATTAGCAAGAAGGAAAAATTGCTGTAATTAGCCTTTGCTTGATGTTTCATGAGTAACGTCCATAAAACAATGTATTGAAAACTGTGCACCAGGATGTCTATAGAAGAGGCAAGAAGATTGTTGGCCAAAACCAGTTGAGCTAATAATTTTTGCCATCAGAAAATACGTTTAGTGGCCATAAAATCCCTATTTAGAATAGGCATGCACCGGGATAATTAATCACCCAGACTTTCCAGACATTACTTGTCACTCAGGAAGGAAGTCAGAGAGCTTATATAAAGCTTGTGAATTTCATGAAGGGTTGTGTGTGTGTGTGTGTAAATTTGCACACAGGTGCACACACACACACACATATTATTTTCATCAGGATGTAGCATATTCAAATTGGTTCATATTGCTCCAGTCATTGGGCACGAGTGTCCAGCATCAGCATCCTAGCCAGGTTTGCTTTACGTTGCATTTTGCAATAATGGTGAAGGCTGGCATTTCAATTAAGCTGTCTCTCTACAGTTGTTCTACCACCCCATAGCCAAGGCATTAACCGTTGAGATGAAACCGGCGTGTTTTCTTGACATTGAAAATATTTCATACCAACAGCATCATCCTTGCTTTGCCTGGAACTAATGCTCTTAAATCCCATGCGGTGCCCTTTCACCGCCCAGGCTTCAGTTCCAGTGCAGACAAGGCTAGCGCTGACCCATGGTCATTGCCATCTGATGCTATTTATTGGCCTAGGAAGAAAGGAATTGGCTGGGATTAATTCCTTTCTCAATTATCAGCTGTCAAAGCTCACCATCAGACCTCACTTCTGTTGGCCAAGAACTCATGAAGCTAGGTGGAGGTTATTCACCCAGCCTTTGATCTAAAGCTTGTAGAAAGACTCTTATTGACTTCTGTGGGCTTTGAATCTGGTGCTGCAAAGTGAATGCGTGGAAATAGATGGGCCAAAGAAATTTCAAGTCTATGCTATAAAGTCTCAGTCCCTCTGAGACTTCACCCTTGGTTGAACTTTGTGTATTGGGAATAGCCATTGACTTCATCACAGCTTTGCATGCCATAAAGCTAACTGTTTGTAGTATCAGAGCTGAAAGTAGAGAGCATCCCCTGTTTTACTTTACAGTCACAATAGCAAGCCTTAATATTCCCAAGCAGAAGACACTGAAAGCATTGAGATCTTTGCTTCCAACATGCCTTTTCTTCTTGTGATTCACAGGAACACTTATAGATACCTTTGGGGATTACAAATACATGTTCATTAAATGTGGAGCCGTGATGGTCGTGGCAGGAACGTTTCTGTTCATCATGAATTACTACAATTACCGCATGCTTGCGAAAGAGGAGAAGGCAGTGGGCACGAAGGATCCTGAGCATGGAAGGACAGTAAATGAAGGGAGCAATAACTGGGACAGCGAAAAGATGCAGGACGGCCAGGAGCTGGAACCGTTGACAGATGAACAAGGACTAAAGAAGGAAGTTAATGGCCTGAGTGAAGCGTAAGCCTGTTGCAACAGGTTGAATGGGGAATTGGGGTTTGGGAGGGAGTGGGAGGGGTTCATTTCTTCAATTGACTGTTAACAGTGAAATCATTTTAGGCGTCTCAGGCCTTGCAAACCTAGCACTGCCCACTTACTCCCGCTTCGGGCATGCATTCAGTTGGCCTTTAGGTAAAACAGGCAACTTAAAGGGGTCCTGAGAACACACCCCAGGAGGGCTGTGCCATGGCCTCTGAGCCATTTAGTCTCCCTACTCGCCATCCTTGGATGTGTGAGGGGCAGGGGCTTCTTCCAAGCAGCAGTCCTGGGCTGTGCAGGGAGGCAGTCTAGCCGTAGCCTAACTCTGCCTTTGTCCTTTGCACCAGCATTTGATAAGACCCCGGATTTGTTTTTCTAGTCTTCTCCTAGACAAAGCAGAGCAAAGCTATAGCATACTGCACAGCCCTGTTCCATGCTGAGGACCCTGCCTCATTTTTTAGATGGTTTCTCTAGTAGGAATCGTACAAGCTTGTCACTTGACTTCTGCTCTTATTCACGAGTAACTTCCATTGACCTGATGCGTAATCCGGTGTCCACCAAGGTCAGTGCAAGGACCCCCACTCACCTCACTGGGCTCTGGATTAGGCATCTTCTCCTTGTTAGGGATCTTTTTTTGAGAATGACTTTTACTGAAGGCCTGATCCTGTCTCTGTTGGAGTTCCCGACTCCTGCGAAGTGCCTCCCTGCCCCCTTGACCGTACTGCCTTAGACCCAGGTGTGAGAACCTATCAGGAGGTTTTGGAGACCACGCTCAGTTTGCAGCCCTGCTTTTACTTTGCACCTTCATCGTGAGCAGGAGTAATTAGGCTTTCTGAGAGAAGATATTCTTTAGCACCTCAGAAGGGAGGAGTTTAGGCTCAATTGCATGGCACTCCTTGGGTTGCTTGTTCATTCACGTGATTTGTGAGGAAAGACGGAAAGAATTAAGGCAATTTAGTCTGGAAAAGAGAAGACTGAGGCGGCATTTGACAGCAATCTGCAAATACCTGAAGGGCGGTTATACAAAAGTTGGTTATATGGCTAGCAGTAATAGTCTCAAACTGCAGCAGGGGACATTTAGATTGGAGATTAGGAGGAGTTTTCCCACCGTGTGGCAGGAACAGGCTGCACTCAGAGGTTGTAGACTATCCATCCTTGGACATTTTTAAAAGCAGGGTAGACAGATACCTGACTGGGATGGTTCAACTAAGTCAGAGATGCATAAGCTTTTGCATGCAGCAGCTGCTGTTTAGGAAAGCATATGCATCTCTGTTTCAGTTAGTCTATAAGGTGCAACCCTACCCCAAATTCTGCCTGACTTATGCCTAACGCAGCTAACGTAACTACCTCTCTCTGAGCCAGTTTAGTCAGGGGCGATCCTGCCTTGAGCAGGGGGTTGGGCTAGATGATCTCCTGAGGTGCCTTCCAGCCCTGCTTTTCTATGATGATATGATTTTCATTTTGAAATCAGGCCTGGTTTAATGGATCTGCATGAATTAAATCCATAGTTTCTAAGCGATGACAATACGCACATGGGTATGAGTGTACATGTACAGTACCCAAAATAGCTGCTAGCTAATGTGCTCCAGACTGGGAGCCAGGCACTCATGAGCCTTTGACCTGGATGACCAACTGGTTGTTGCATGAGCAAGTCATGGGATAACCAAAGACACAGTTGGAATAAGTAAAACTAAAGGGTGGGATTTGCCCTGAACAGAGGACTTGTGCACTATGTCAGTCTTCAGTTTTTTGTGGGCTTTCTCTGTCTGTAAGTTCCAGGTCATGGGAAGGGTTCATCTATTAATACTTAAACAGAATATGGTAGACAGAAGCAGAGCGTTGAAGTACTGTCTACTCTGACGAGACCCATGTGGTGTAGGGAAGTGTTATTGCCAGTGTCCTCAGGCATTAGGTTGGGTATTTCAGAATAGGTTGGGTGATCCATAGAAGTCAGCATATTGAGTGAGGAGCCACCTAAGCTAGGCAATAAGCAATACCAGTAGGAAAGAGGTGCGTCTTCCTTGGGATGTAGACTCCTTACGTGCAATCCTCGACCTTCTCCCTGGTAGGGCTGGGCTTTCCTCACAAAATACTGTTGTTCAGCAGTTGGTCCAAGTCTTTTCTTTATTGGAGAGAGATTCAAGCTCGTATCTCAGCCAAGTTCCCTCACTGTTGGACTGTTCCTAGGTTTCACAGATTTCATAGATTTAGGGTCGGAAGGGACCTAGTAGATCTTCTAGCCCGACCCCCGGTTGAGCCGGGTTAAGAAGGTAATCTCATTCCTTCAGGTTGATGTTGTTTCACTTTGTCTGGAATAAACCATCCTTAAGCAAAGGGCTAACCCTGTAGTTTAGTGGTTTAGGTACTTGATTAGAAAAGGGGTAAGTTGATTAGAAAAGGGGTAAGTTCTGGGTTCAAGCCCCTCCTCTAGTTTGTGGTTTTATGAAGCAGTCATTACCTAGAATACTGTTTGGAGGGATACAACATGGCTATGAGGGATTTTTTCTTCTTTTAAAATCATTCCTATGTATGCTGCTGCTCTTTAAATATACTTAATACATAATAATAGGTTAGACAGGAGATTTGCATAGGATGGTTTGGATAAAGATGATCTTGCCTCAGGCAGGGGGTTGGACTAGATGACCTCTGGGGCTCACGTCCAGCTGTACTTCTCTAGGATTCAATGGTCATAACTCTCCCCACTCCACCCACTCTCTGGGTGAAATCATGGTCCTACAGCGCTAAGCCACGGAGTTGAAGAGGGCTGTGAGTTCATCTGCCTTGCCTTTGCTCTGGAGAGCACAGCCACGTAATATTGGAGCGGTTGTTTTTTTAAGACTCTTTGTTGTCATCAACTAAATATGCCACTGCTGTTTACTACCTGTGGTGTTGCTGGAAAGGCCTGAATGTTGTCTGACAGCACATGTCATTTGGAAACATTACGGTATCAAATAAAACACTTTTACAAAACTGTTGACCTTTCTTCGGTGTTTGCCTACAGGGCTGATGTTGGTCTTCTCTTCTGTTAAGCGTCCCACAAGTTCTCAATGCTGTGCCCGGTTTCAGGCCTTCATAGAGATTCCTACAAGTAGGTTCACTTTTCCATGCCACACTCACCATGAGAAACTTCTTGCCACAAGGCATTGCAGACCAAAGAGGAACTGGATTTCAGGATGGAAAACCAGGACATGTGGGTCATAGACGTAGTAATAAAAGCATAAGGAAGAGTTGGATACAAATATATTGCTCATACACCTGGAAGGGGACCACAGAAAGTCATCTAGTTCACCGCTCACCCCAGGGCAGGACAGTCCTTGTCTAACCCATCTCTTATATTGAAGGTTCCCACCCAACCCTATCAGTCAATTAACTCTAGAAGCTGGCATAATACGGCATGGAAATCACTTGTCTTAAATGCTGATTTACACCAGCTGAGGTAAGGTGTCCAATTTAGTGGGAATCCAGAACATGCTTAATAAATGTAGGATCGTATAAACACTTTATAATACTACATATAACCCTACCAACCACATACAGTAGCATTTCCAAAGCAAAAACAGAAAAGCAGCAATATATGGAATGAATGCATAAAATAATAATTAGTGCATTGCTGGTTGCAGAACAGGCTATTGCCATGTTTAACAAACAGCTCCTTGTCACTTTTTGCATCCCCAAAGGTTAAACCACCACTTTCCCATTTTCTTGCAAACTCGGTTCCTTCTTTACTACTTGAGAAGCTCCTTATTCCACACTTGTGTGGCTTCTTTCATAGGAGCGATTTTAATAGCGGCATTGACATGTTTTTGATGATTTTTAGCCCTCTGTGTAAGGCTTGGCTCCCACAGTACTGAGCACCTGGTTTCAGTCCAGCAAAGCTCTTAAGCACATGAGTAACCTTAGCAATGTCTCAGCATGTTTAAGTGCTTTGCTGAAGGGGGTCCAAAATGTTCAATACCCCAGTCCATAAACATGTTTCCAAAGACCAGCAAATATATCAAGGACGTGTTCCTAAACTCCTGTTCAGCTCTGAAGTGTGAACGATGCAATGAGATGCATCCTTCAGCACAAACTATAGAGAAGGAAGGCACCCTAATTGCAGAGCTCATTTGGTGATCTGCATGGTAAATTGGACACATTATAGTTACAGATGCACTCACTCGAAAGTACCTTTTTGACAAGTCAGTGGAAGGAATATTGGTCAACATACTCGTTCAGCAGGGGCAGGGTTTTCATTTTAAATATAGAGACAGGTTGTTTTTTTCCACTGCATTTCAGTTGAGTTCTGTTGCTAGACAGCTATTTCACATTAAATTAGCTTGGATCTTAAGGAATTGTGCTTGGCTCCTGTGCTCAGGGATTGCTTGGGGCTTTAAAAGAAGCCTTAGTCTGTTTTGTGGCTCTTGCTTCGTTCTTTCTCCTGGATTTTTGCTTCAAGGGACTTGTTGGCTGAACAACAGACTGAGAAAAGAAACAGCTACCAGAGAAGGGCTGTGAAATATTCCTTCTGCTCCTTTGCTGTTGCGGTGGGCCTTTGTTTCCATTTGCAAAGCAATGCAACCTGAAGCGACTGGAATCGCCTGGGCAGGGAAATCAAGATAGCTTGAAGAAAGGCTGAAAGAACTAGTGCTGTTTAGTACGAAGACAAGAAGACCATGGGAGGATTTGGTAACAGCCTTCAAATACCTGAAGGATGATTACAAAGAATGGAAGCGGGCTGTTCTCTGTGACTGGGGGTGCGGAGGGAGGGGACAGGACTAGGAGTAGTGGCCTCAAACTTCAGCAGATGGAGATTAAGAGGAACTACCTAAATAAGAGGGTGGTCAAGCACTGGAATAAGCTGCCTAGAGAAATTGTGGACTCTCTGTCCTGGAAGTTTTTGAGAGCAGATTAGATAGACACTTGACTGGGATGTTTTAGTCGGGGACGATCCTGCCCCTGAGCAGTGGCTGGACTAGATGCCCTTGTAGGGCTCCTTCCAGTCCTACTTTCCTATGATCATGCTGCTCTGGTCAGCTTTTGAGAAACAGATGCCCCTGGACAGGACGAAGTGACAAGCACCCCTGTACATTTGCACAGGGCCTGAATGCGACTACTCTGTTCCCGCAAAGCTGCCTGACAAAATGTGCGAAGGTGTGTATCACAGCAGCCGTGTATCAAGCAATGCCCACCCATTTCAGGTTTCGCCTGAGCAATCATTGTTTCTTATAAAAATCCCACATAAAGAATGTGGTTGTTCAGTTTTAATGCCTGGACACACCTGTTTATATCTGCGCAAATGAGGAGCAAAATTACAGTCCTGTCCTTGTGCAATTTTCCAGAACCTGGTGTAGTTATCCTGGGTGGGAGGAAAGGAAGAGTAAAATTATACTGGTATACTGGTATATGTTATACGAGGTATAGGCGGTGTGTGTCTCCTGCTCTGCGACAGCCAGTAAGACTAAGTAGAGACAGTCATAAAGCTCGAGGCTGAATCAATTCAGTCTTTGCAGGTTAATCTAAGCTGCTTGGATTGAACTGAGAAGCAAGTGAACAGACATTCACTTTTACTTCCAGAAATGCAGCCACGTGTCTGCAGTGGCCCAGGCCAAAAGCCAGGGAGAGGGGGCTGCAGCAGACAGCTTGAACCCAGGGTAGCCTGCCCACTGTATTGGGGTGAGGGGTTTGCAGGGGGGGTGCAAAGCATTCTGGGAAGCTGTGGGACCATGAGTTCACTGATATAGGTTAAATTGGTTTATTGAACTTGTGTCGCAGTTCCCCTCCAGATTCAGGTTAAGTCTGATACTACATCCATCCAGGTTTATCTTAAATGGATTTCAGCCATTTGAAAGCAGTTTATAGGCACTGAATTTCTGTTTTGTTACAGATTTGGACTGGTTTTGGATCACTTGAACCAGTTTACATGTCATTTCTGTCCCTAGCTTTACTGATTGCAAATAAGTCCTTAGTGGCTGTCCTGCCACCTAGCTGTGAGGCTGTGCAACAGCAGTCAGACATGTTAATAAGTATGAAGTTAGCACAGGTAAGAGGCAGCATTAGCCCCTGACAGTGCTGCTGGTTATTACCGTAGGTCCAAATTGTTGTAAATTTAAATCAGTTGATTCCCTGAGATTTAGATGCACTCCCCCAGATTAATTTGTCATTTACATTTCCTGTTCCCAGTGCACTAAAGTTTGTCTCCCTATTGGACCCGCTAAATCTAATGTAATAGAACCACGATCTCAGGTATTTGAACCCCTAGTCTGTAGGCCAAAAGCTGCTTATCTTCTGCTTATCAAGCAGAAGAATGTAAAAGTTGGCAACTTCAAACCAGTCTCTACCTTCTGTGCTCCTTGTCTTCCTTGATGTATGAAGTACACAGAATTGCTTCACTTCCACAGTAGCACTTCGGCCTGTGGAAGCATATGTAACTGGATGCATAAAACAGCACAGGAAAGCTTAATTTGCATTGTTTCCCATGCAGATCAGTCCTGCTTCTCAAAATCTACTCAGATAGGATCCAGCCTGTAGCTTTTGCTCATGTGAGTTGCCAGAGATGCAGGGCTAAGCATACAACACGTATAAGGGTTTCACTTTTTAGGGGTTGTGTGTGTGTGAGAACGTGTGCTTTCCATTGCTAGGGAGATGTATCTGGGATAAAATACTAGCCAAGAGGATGACAACGGAGCACTGGGAACAAAATGTTTACACAAGCCTTTCTTGTTGAGAAAGCACAGGAGGTTGTGGTTTTTCCTCTCCTAACAAGGCAGGCCTAGTGTTGACAAAGAGCTGTGTATTCCTACAGATGTGTTTCAGATGAACTTGGGAGCACAAGGGAGGAGGAGTCATTTTGGCAATACGTGCACAAAGAAATGCACTTGCTGTCCTCTCAATACAGGCAAAGTGTGATTTGCCGCTCAGCCAGAATGGTCCACAAAGCCCAGAGCAAATTGCTCCTGAAACGCAGCTAAGTGGAAGAAAATGGTCGCTATGTCAAAGAGGCACAGGCCAACTTTTGCTCTGTACTTTCATACCCTCATCACGTGTGCCTTGGAAATATGCAATCATTTTCTGTAACAACAGAGATCACTGAGCAAGGCATCTTCCATGGCAATTGACACCACATTTATTCGGCTGCATTCAGAAAGCGCCCGGTAGACAATGAAGGTTTATTAAAGATTATGCTAAGGTATTACTTTCAAATATGACTTTCATACCAGTCAGCAGTGAGAGTAACATTGGTTATATTAGATGAACAGACAGACATGATCTCATAAAAAACCAGTGTGACTGTTTAAATGCACAGTATTCCTAAATGTCAATGGACCCTTCCACGAAGTCAGTAGCTCTCAGGAACAAAGTCTACATTTGCCATATATTGCTGCTTATCTACCTGCCTTTGTGTTTATAATGGGTATTATTTAGTTTTCATTTATATCTGATGAAAGAATAATATAAACAAATGATTCCAAAATCATCTCCAGGGGCTTTGCAGCCCTCTGGCTAATCCACACAACTCTTAAGTACGCTACACAGCTATGCAGGACATGAAGCCCCCTCCACTGACTTTTCTTCAAACGGGATCAGTTGAAACAAGAAAGACTGTCAGGCTCCGCTAAACCAAAAGAAATGAACTCAGAGACATACTTAATGGGGCAGACCCAAAGCAGCTACCAAAAGAACCTGATGAGAGCTGTCTAGCAAGGGAAGAAGAAGAAATGGAATCAATTATTACAACAACCAAAGCAAAGAAGAAATGGGACCAACTGTTCAACAACCATAATCTCACAGACAGCAACACTGAAAACAACCAGGGCAATAGTACCCACTGCACCATGTTGTCAGCTTATCAAAACACCCCGCCCCCACAGTGCAGTGTGACCTACCTGCACTCACCAGCTGGCAGAGCTCTCTCAGACATCATCCGTCTCTGGGAAACCCATTGGCCTCATGTACACACCACAATTTTTGCCCTTTCATGCACTGCAACTGCATGTCTGTTTGCACGAGCAGGATTTCCTGACGCTTTAACACACAAGAAAGGCTTTTAAACTAAAACTCCTGGGTCATAGTTTAGTTTGGCTCACCAGGAATTGAAGGGTCACATCCATGGATTTGTTGCGTGCAAACACAAAGGCACTCAAAGATGTGTAATGATCCTCTTTGACCACCAGATGGCGCAGTGACATTTTTGTAGTTCACCCCTTTAAAAAAGCAAAAGCAATTAGAAAATGAAAGCAATTCAAACTAACACTCCTCAGACATAGTTTATTTATTTATTTTTCTTGTGTGGTTTGCCATCTCCCTGCTTCCACAGCTGCGTGGCAGGGCACGGGCGTGGGGTGGGTAAGGGGCTGGGGGGCAGCACTGGACCATCCCTCTGGTGCAGGCCAGGGACCCCGCTGAATTCGTTTGAGAACCTAGTACATGTAAACACAAATACGGCGTTCCAAAATAAACAAGTTTAAATTTTATAAACCTATTTAATTTAATGAGGTTTAAAACCTGTGGTGTGTACAGGCCCCCCTAGAGGCAGGTTGAGGGTTATGGTGCTCACCAAGGACTCTGGAGACCATGTGCCTCATACTTACTGTGTGATCTTAAGCAAGCCATGAAGGCCCAGAGACTTGCATGTGATGTTTCATCTTCCCTTTGTAAAAAGGCGATTACAACACATCTTTCCCACCCAAGAGTGTGAGCCTACACTCATTCTAGGTTGTGCGGTGTTCAGGTACTGTACTCATTAGGCTCATATAAGTGTCAGAGGCAGACAGTGATATGAAAGCTGACAGTATTTTATGGTACCAAGAACTCCCAACACTGACCCTACTCAGAGGAAAGCAGGGAGCTTGTGGGCATATTACTTATAACCATGGGGCAGCAGGGGCGGGATAACATGCCCACCCATGTCTGTGGTTTGTTCTCCAGCTTTCCTCTCCCAAAATAGGATTTGTTCCCAGCTCATTAGTTAGAGGTTGTTTTGGTTTTTGTTTTTTTCCTAACATGGATAGAGGCCTCACTTGTGAGGGATGATATATGGACCACAGGAGCACATTATTCTTCCTTCCTCTGACTGAGTTTGTGTAGCTCTCCTACCATTATTCCCAAAAGTCTGCCTGGTAAGAGTAAGGGTGTGTATATTTATGCAGAATGACTTATGAGCAAATATATTCCTTCCTGACAGGTTGTGTTCTCTATAATGTCTGTCATTATTCTACCTGACAATAGCGTTAGCACGTTGATATGGTTAAGACAAATGAGTCCTTGCATCTCATCCAAGAAGCTAATAAAGAAGATACATTTTCTCCTAATGACTTGGGCTGATAGATTAAGACCAGCCGCAAAACCTCCCCATTGTGTTGGGAGTGGGATAAAGCTTACTGGGGCTTCTCCTGAATGCAGCACAAACATGTCATCCATTTTACTATCTTCAAACCGGAGCTTTGTTTCAGAGCTAGCTAGCTATAATGCTGCTCACCTGGAGGGTGCAAGTGCACCATTTATGGTGCTCAACTAAGCCCCTTGGAGGCGGCTGAGTTCCCAAAGGTTGGATACTCTTTCATTCAACAAGGCCCATATTTGCAAAAGTAGCTTCTAATTCCAGGTACTTCCATTTCTGGCTATAAACCATCTCTCCTGGAGTTACCAACCCCTAGCCCAGGGTTTCTCAACTTTGTTAGACTTAAGACCCCCCTTGCAAAATGCCAGCTCTTAGCTTTGCCTCATTTTTTGAGTATGGAGGCATAATAGAGCAAATCTTCCGTTGCAAAGAACTGAGAGAGACCACAGCAGGGCAGAAAGTTTGTGACACTGTGGATTCCTATTTGAAATCTCTGGGTTTACCTTGTGAATTGTGTGCAGGTGGTTCCACATCTGACAGTGTTAATATTGCATGCCACCCTGTGACACCCTTAAAAAGGTTGCTTGGCACGCCAGGCCCCCTGGTTGAGGAACACTGTTCTAGCCAAACACTTGCTGAGCATTATCAGACCTACCTCTTTGCTTGATTCTCCTGAAACTCTTCACTCGTGCTTGTTATCAGTATTACAATGAAATTACAATTACACATGCTCTAAACCTGGCAAAGTAGAGCATTAACCTCATCTTTTTTCAGAAGCAGATCCTACAGCTTCTGGACTATGCTGACAGGGCGGGCCTGGTATCTGCAGCTCTGGAGGCATGAGTTTTAAGTCATGCTGAAGGCTGCTTACTCAGCCTAGCTATAAATGACTATGGAGCCATTCAGTCTCAGGAGTCAAAGGCAACCAGTAACATGCTGGTCACATTGCCCCTTTGAGGTTGGCTATAAAAACGGGTGTGCCTTCATCTCAGTAGCCCAATGGGCTGTTAAATGAAGCTCAAACAGCACTTCTGCTACTTGGAGTCAACCTGCATCTAACTTGGGGGGCGGGGGGGAGGTGTCACACTCACCTTGTGCCATGGGCTGGATCTGAGCTGTGGGGCTCCTTATGGGGTGGATCCAGCTGGGACTCAAGGTAGTTGCAGTGGTGGCAGCTCCAGCTCTGACCCAGGGCACGAGGCAGCAGCTCCAGCCCCCACCGTGTGCCCCAGGTATGCCCTGTCTCTGCTTTATGCCCTGTGCTGCTGCAACTACTTCAGATGCATGGGGCATCTGGTGAGGGCTGGCAGCCGTGGAAGTAGAGCCGTAGCAGCGTGGATGGGCAAAGCACCTGGAGGGCGACTGGGACAACCCTCACACCTGCCACCGATCACCATGTCCACTAGATTTATGAGTCTGGAAACATTATTGAACCAATTCAGTCACTGTAACGAGCATTTAGAGGTGAGCGCCATGTTGAAAGCTGCTATGGGAGGAGACTTGAAGGACCACACTCAGTAATACGGGCATGAAGTGCAGCTTCCAGTTATAGGGCTGCTGATAATTATATGCAACAACAACTACAACTGTAGCGTACCAGCCACATAAGTAACAGGTATTGTGATGTGCACCTAGAGTTAGCAGTTAGGGCTGGTGCATGATGAAGCACCAGCAGCACCGTTTCATTCTCTGAATGCATTTTTTTTTTAGCAGTAGCAATCGCGGAACAGGCAATTTCCCAGGGATTAATGAGGCCCTGCAGAAAGTTGATAGACTGAAGTTCAGCAGAAGACCATTAATCCCCAGAAATGCCCTATGCCAAGGTTATTAGGAGGTGAAAATAGGCAAGAAAAAATATGCACATGGATTTGTACCCTGGCTGCCTTCAACAGCTATATCTACAGAATTAATAGCCAGTCTGTTAGCCACCTGCTTTCCTTCAATTGTGTCTAAATATGTTATTCCTTTTGCAAATGCCAGGGAAGCCAGATACCCTGATGCATAACTGGAAGGACATGGGGCTATGTGCACAAAGCAGTTGGTTCAACTCACTTGGGCACCCCGCGGCCTAGTGAAATTACAGCCCTGTTAGGCACACAGGCAATCTTTATAAGGCCCAAGAGAACGGCACCCACAAACTCCTGCCCCCCAAACAGGGAACCACCTAAGCTGGCTGCTAGGAAATACCCTAGAGATGGGTGAAGCATGTCTGCCAGGGGCCTGCCATGAGGCAGATGGAGGTATCTGCTTTCAGGTGTGTGCCTATGTCAAAGTACAGGGAGAAGAAAGAGTCCCCACCCCTACCGCCCTCCCAATAGCCGGTATATTTGAGCCATAAAGCTGCCAGCAGTGCTTGGAGTTTACTTGAGACCTCAGTTTTCTGAAGCACACGATCCTGGCTGCCCTGTATCCAGAAACACTGCTACCAGTTGAGCAAAAATATCCATCACCACAGGGCTATACAGAAGTGCTGTTTCATCAGTCATCCTGCTCACATGATCCCATCCCAGAGCTGAGGGTGGTAATGAAAGTAATTTAACATACATCTATAATTAATTTACTACACTCTTCCAGCTGGTGGCAGCCGTCCTACCTAGCAGAGTTCAGGAAACTGATCTGCAAAGCATAAAAATACTGAGGGAAATGCTGTAAAGCCAACCGCTTCGGTTCACTCCCAGGCATGTACACAGTTTGAACACCGGCAGAGAAAGGTTTTAGAAGAAACACCGCCTAATAGAAATTATTGCAAATAAAAGTCCCACCTCCCTTTTGAAGAGCCACTTTGGAAGGACAGATAAGGTAGCACGAGGTCTCAGATTTGCTCCCACCCCATGGTTTTGGAGGATGGGCTGAGTATAAACATGTCGCATAGGCCATGGTGCCAGGCTGTATTGCCATGAAAGAAGACAAAGTGGCTCAGGGATGTTGCATTCACCTCGCGCTAATCACAAGCGGCTCCGCAGTTAAACCTGGCTCATTTTTTCCCCTACTCAGTCCTCCTCCACAACATGCCCGCAGCATGCATCACTAGCATCTCTTTAGTTTTATGTCTGCTAACTCTGACATCATATCATCGAACACACCCCAGGATGTCTTGCAAAGTAAACACCCAGGATTAGCGAATGCTGATGCCGGCTGGGAGCTTACACCATTTTTACATGGAAGTATCTCACCTAGCATCAGTGGCGCCCCTCCAGACCAATACTACCATGAGTGAGATCAAGATTAGCCCAGAACATCCCTGAGCATAGAGGTTCAGAGACCATGGGCCTTTTTATCATGCATCAACTTTTTGAGGGCCAAGATACTACAGTTCAGTGTCCACCTATCTTGGGATGAGAGCATGTACATGAGGAATTACTCTGAGCTATTCATTACTCACTCTTCCACTTTCCATACACACGACATGCAGAACATACTTTCGCCAGCCACCTTTGCATGCCTAATTTTAGTCTTTGCAAGCATTTTTTGTGGATCAGTAGAAATGTGCCACTGAATCCTCAGATTTGTGAACTATCTTGAGAGAAGCATTTCCAATGAGCTGATTTTTTTTTTTTTTTGATTTGCTGGTGGAATAATTACTCAGGAAGGAAGATTTCATAGATTCATAGATGTTAGGGGCTGGAAGGGACCTTGCAGATCATCGGGTCCAGCCCCCTGCACTAGGCAGGGAAAGGCAAACGGGGTCAAGTGACCCCAGCGAGGTGACCGTCCAGTCTCCTTTTCAAGATTTCAAGGGTTTTTCCAGATTTCTCAGCTCTAGGAAAAAAGCAGGTAACAGCATCAGCTTAGCATCAGATAGAAGAGTTACTTTCATTTAACCGCAGGATCTCAATGAAACTGGGCAAAGGGAAGTGAGCAGGAAACCCTCCTGCATGATCTCTGGACCATCACAGCTACAAGAACATGACAGCGCTGCTACAGCATTGAACTACTCCTCGCTGATGCTGCTGTGGGCAAGATCAGGATCTGGCCCTGGCTGTGGGCAGAGCGGCATAGCGGCCCGAAGAACTAGCAGGGGGTTTGCCTGGGGAGCTTTGCTGCCTGATGTCCCTCGAGCTGCTCCTTCACAAGGCAGCAAGCACTTTCAGCAGCTGGAGCCACGAGAGGCAGAGCCAGCAGCAAAAGCTGAAAACCAGCTTTGAAGCCAACAGAAAACATGCAGGGTTGCTTTTGAAATGCCAGGGGCATTGGCTCGGGGCACATACCCTTTAAGATGCCTCAGAGCCTGAGGATTATACGCACCCTAGAAGAACCAGGCTGCAAGGGGCTGGGAAAAAAGGCTCCTTCTTAGTCCGAAACTAGAGTCTGGGGCAGGGGTTGGAGATGTTTTCCCCTCTGTGTGTGTGTGTGTGGGTGGGGGGGGGGGGTGCAATGGTGTGAGTGTGTGTTGAATATCCACACCAAAGAGAGCAAGCACCTCACTAAGCTGTGGCAGGGCCCGTAAAGCCAACGGGGCATTTCTCTGCAGCTCTGCATTCTCACTTTGCAGTGGCAAACCGGCACAACCACCTGCACTAATGTGACTATTTGCAGGGTCTTAGTAGAAGGGAGTCTATGCCATAAATGCCAATGTGCTTCCCGTTACAACTCCAGGAGCTGTTCTGTGCCCAAGAAGTGGCATAACTTACTGTACATCTGCCTGCACATGCAAAATTTACAATGTTATTCTGGCATAAGGGCCTGTAATTTGCCACTGAGCTGCCGTACAAAAAGGCATTATCATGACCAGTTGGTATAGTCAGAAACGGCTGACAGAGCAGAGGCATCACTCCCTTGCCAATCAGGCAGCAGATTACTGGAAGGGTAGAGAAAGGCTTCAGCTCTTCTGAAGGTGCTGCTTCACCCGATAGGCAATTGCTGTTTGGGTACGTCCACGTGTTGCCCTATGGTGATGTATGGCACGGTACGGTGACGTAGTGTTGTCCTGTGGGGTCAGGCCGACTCTCAGGATCTCAATATTGCGCTGTTAGACAGGAGGGTGTGACACAATTGCACATATACAAACACACAAATCAATTAAGTGCATACACACACACACTACCAGCTCAGGCACACACACATCCAAACCTGCCTAGGCACATGCATACCTATCAGCAATTCAAGCACATGCTCTATACCCCCCAAAAGTTATACACAGATCACTAATTCATATATCATGCACACAATGCCAGATATATATATATATACAGGCACACACACTCACCAGTTCACACACATACAACCCACCTACACATGCACACAGTTAAGTTCCTAACTTGGATGGTACAGTGTGTATGTGTGTGCTTGGGGGAAGGTTAAGGTGAGAGAGAGAGATTTAAAGTGTAGAGAGTGCAAGTTGCCAGAACCAGGATTAGAACCGGTGGACTACAGAGAAGCTAGTTGAGGAACTGAGGCTTGGGTTTAGTTAACGTAGACTAGGGATGGAAACTGAGGCAGACAGATGAGGTGTTGGGCGAAGGGACAGATGAATGGTGGCAAGGAGGAGACAGCCAGGAAAGAAACTGAGGCAGAAACCTGGTTGCTCAGGGGAAAAGGAAAAGGCAGTGGGGATAAGACAGTGGCAAAGAAACAGGGGGGTTGGAGGCAGAGAG
>NW_017728997.1:13457569-13485236 GCF_001723915.1 Gavialis gangeticus | reverse complement strand
CAGGCCCTACGAGGAGAGGCGACGGGACCTGAACCTGTTCAGCCTCCAAAAGAGAAGGCTGAGGGGGGATCTTGTGGCCTGTTATAAACTAGTCCAAGGGGACCAGCAGGCATTGGGGGAGTCCCTGTTCCCCCAAGCACGACCAGGTGTGACTAGAAATAACGGTCACAAGCTGGCAGAGGGTAAATTCAGACTAGATATCAGGAGGCACGACTTCACGGTCAGGGCGGCTAGGGTCTGGAACCAACTTCCAAGAGAAGTGGTGCTGGCTCCTACCCTGGGGGTCTTTAAGAGGAGGCTGGACAATCACTTTGCTGGGGTCGTTTGACCCTGGTACTCTTTCCTGCCATGGCAGGGGGTCGGACTCCATGATCTGCTCAGGTCCCTTCTGATCCTACTAACTACGAGACTATGAAACCGTTGCGGGGCTGCTTTGCTCTTTGCCAAATTTTCACCCTCCTATGAGGTATGTCTTGCTTGCTGCTCTCTTCTTCTTGAAAATGCCTGCATTTTCAATCATATCATCATTTGTTTTGTGCGAGAGCTAAAACGCCCTATCGTGGCCTGGGACCTTCTGTGATTCACCCTGTATAAACACAGAGCCAAAAAAATAAAATCAGTCCCTTACCCATACTGCTAACAGTCTATGTTTTATATTAACAATTTAATTTTTATATAATTTTCCATGGCATTTTTATGGTATGCAAAACACTTGGAGATGAGTATTATTAAATAGATGCATCTACATGACATGGTATGTCGCCGTAGTGATGAGCTATGGCAACGTAGTTCATTGCTACAGCGACGTAGCATTGGCAGGCACGAATCGTGATGCCGATGCTGAAAACGACCCAAGTGCTGCCAGGACTGTGCAGTAAATGGCTGATACTGTGCAGTCATTTAGTACTTCCTTTAGCTCCATACTAATTGACCGTGCAGTAACAACTGCGCAGCCAGGGGTATGTGTAGATGCACCCAAGCAGTATAAAACACTATTAATAACTTCCTTCCTAATTAAGGACTGATAACGTTTTTTTGCAAGAAAAAAATGATTCTCCCTTTCATATGACATCTATGCATGAAATATTTGTTGATGAACCCTTTGCAAAACAACGGGAGAAAGAAAGAGGTGAGCAATGACTACTAATGAATCATGTGCAAATCTACTTGAAATCAGTAGCATGTATTTTATCAGCTCATAAAAAGAAAAACCTGCAAAGGAAGGAATGTGGATTTTTAATTACTCTCAGATTGGGACTCTCTGAAAGTTCACATTATGTTTCAACGACTTAACATTATATAAACCAGAAATATGCTCAGTTAAAACAAAAAAACCCAATAACACAGTCGCTGTTTATCTTGTAGAATGTGAACAAACTGGTGGATTTAGGTAATGCATCACAACCCAACGAAAATCTCCTTCTCATTAACCTTCTGATAACATATATTCTTTTAAAGTTCATGCTATGGATAATTTGTTATTTTTCTGGTGGCTTTCAGGTTCCCGAGATGATCCTGATAGAACGACGGGACGGACCTGCTTTCTCCCATTCAGCGCAAAGGGTACGGGCCGGGGCTGTAACACAATTGCTTGTGAATTCCTCCTTTTCTTTGGATGACCTAGAGAGGTATCTGAAAGAAAGCTGAAAGTTTTCAGCAATGATGAGCCTTTTAAGAGGACTTCAATTGCGTGTCCAAAAGATGCCAAGTCACTATAGAGAATGTGGACCAGGGCATTTGAAGACTGAAGCTTAAGGTGAATGGATGCAAATGGTTTGTCGGAAGAAGAACAAGGTTTAGAAGTGATGTGGCTGCAGACGGCGTCCCTCTCTGTGCTTGCAGGTAGCCAAGTGCTCTATAATCGAGCAGACCAGGGCATAATGAGGTTCAGGGCCTGAGAGATGAATAAAGATAAACTTATAACTCTCGACCCAAGGTGCTGGGTTTTTGGTTGTAGCCGTGTTGGTCTAAGGACGCAGGCAGGCCAGGTTCTTTGAGCAGCTGTGATATCTTTTTTTATTAGATCAACTACTAATAAACTACTAGACTAACTAGTCTAAACTACTAGACTAACTAGTTGGTTTAATAAGAGATATCAAGTCTACTCAGAAAAGCTTGCCTGCCTGGACCCAAGATGAACATTTTTAACAGTGGGAGCAAAGCCAAAACCACCCCCTGAGGACTGCATGCGATTCACCACCGCTTGAATTCTTACATTGAGCCTGGATGCCTTTTATAAGAGATGGTAGGGGTTGCGTTGGCATATGAATGAAAACAGCAGCTCGTGCTTTATAGAAAGTTGCGCTATTCTTCATCCAAGAGGATTTTCTTGTAAAGAAAACTGCCTTTCAGTAACGTGAACATATTCATGGCAAACGTTGTAATTTTTTTTTTGTTTGGCTCAACAAAATAAAATCCACTTCAAATCAAACCTAACTCCCAGATGTGTCACGGTTGGTTTTTTCTTTTCCCTTTTTGAGTCTGAGCCTCCAGTAGGGCAGAGGCACACAAAGCGCAACATTTAGAGGGAAGTGGAAGAAAACAAGAGACCAAAAAGACAAAATTTTGAACAGGAATGAGATTTTTTTTTTTGGTGCTTTCAATCAAAAAAAAAAAATTGATAGGAAAATGTCTCAGAAAACCAAGGTAACATTTTACATTTAGTTTGCTATTTGCAGCCAGCCCTAACGGTTTATTAACAAGTGTGCCCCCAAAATACTTTAAAACAATCAAATGGCGTTCCTACATTGGTGGCCTCTACATAAGGTATGATATATATTGAGATGCTATTTTGCTGGATGCTCAAATTTGCTTGAGAGTATGCTGGAAATTTGCTTTCTGCTACCTCGCATTGCTGGTAGGTTGCCATCTAAGAATATAAATCTCTCCTTGACGATCCTTTTATTTTCTAATGGCCTGTTTGATCTTTTAATCAGTTGCCATTGCCACACTAGCAACAGCATGCAAGCCAATGTCCTGAAAGTGTATCCTAGCAAGAAAATGGATGATTTTTGCCTTATTATATCCATGCTGGGTTTTAGAACAGGCAATAAAGAGATTTTTGGAGCTGAATGCAGTGCTTGGATTTAACCACTAGAGATCAGTCTTGCCCTGTACTAGACAAACCGTGTTTAAAAGAAAATGTTTCTCTTGCTGCTGTGTGACCTTTGGCTTTTAGCATCTAATTTTCTGAACATACCTGTCCTTCCTTGCAAGCTCACGACTGTCCCTGAGGATATTCCCATAGCTTATTTGGCTAGGATGCCATTAATTAATTACTGGCAATTTATAGATGATTGACATGTAAATTGCATCTAGATACATTTGCTTTGTTAATAAGTATAGCTTCTCTCCGCAGTGATCACTCTTCCCTGCTCCCAAATTGTTGGAGTGAGATGTCTATGAAGAGAGATTTTTCTTTTCTGCTCCTACCTGCTGTCAGTTGCATGTAACATCTGGAAGGTTTGACTTTTCTTCAGATATAAAAACTGGAGAACAAAATGGAAACTAGCTGCTGTCCCCCACCACCCGGCAGTGGAAAAGATGCTCCATGAACGCATCTGTGTCAGGCTTTCTGCAACTTCTGTTCCCAACTCAAGGTAGGTCGACATGCAACCACCTTGAGGAATCAGCCAGTTTGGGGGTGAAAATGGTGGAAGCCTGCGATTCTTGGGATGCTTCTGTCAATGGGCTCCTCTGATCCAGTAACATCCCAGCCCTGAGCTTTGATTTCAGCAGCACTGAGATTTGGATCATGACATAGCTAGGTCTGACTAGGTCTTGATGAGAAGCAAATCTCCCAACTCCTTTGGCCATCCAAAATCCCTTGGCATTGGCCTTGCTCCTACAAACTGACCCCTGAAGGTAGACCCTCCTATCAGGTCAAAAGCAAGCTGGGTTTTAAGACACAGTGAGCGCGTCTATGCATTGCCCTAGGGTGATGTAGCAATGTACTACGTCGCTGTAGGGCATGCTACAGCAATGTAGTGATCGCATGTGTCTACACATGATTGCCAGCCTACGTTGCGGTAGCCGTGCACTCCCCAGGAATAGTGCGCTGCTATGGCAATGTAGCGGCACAATTTACCTGTGCACATGGTGCAGTACCCGCCCATACTGCACTGTGCTTTAGTACTTTCAAAAGTATGGTGACATTGCTACGGCGTGGTGTTTTAGTACATCCTTCTATCTCTGGGAAACCCATTGGGCTCATGTACACACCACAATTTTTGCCCTTTCATGAGCTGCAGCCGCAAAGCATTTAAACCTGACACTTTTGGAAGTACTAAAACACCGCGCCGTAGCAACGTCACCATACGGCAATGTATAGACACACCCAGGGTGTCTGGAGTTCCTTGTGTTTATCGGGCCTCACCTTGGAGGAAGATTACATCATTTTATGGAGACAAGAATCTTTCAGACTTCAGATAGGCAATATCCCCTGTCCCTTTGTCCCTGTACACTGCTGAAAACCAGAAACCCATGGGAACAGAGACTTCCATACTGAACCAGACCAATCTACACCAGTATTGTGATCATGGCTGGCACCAGACTGCAAGTGCAACCCTTCTGCCAGCTGTCAGCAGCCACAAGGGCAGGTTCACATAGTGAGGGGCTTTTTAAAAAACCAGCAACCACTGTGGTCCTGAGCCCAGAGCTTCTGAGATAGCTAAATACCTGCAGACTCCTCCTTAGACAGGTCTTCCTTACTCACATGCACCAAATGCCTGTGAAACAAAGAACGGTTTGCTAGGGGCAAAAAGGATACAGCATCCAATGGGAAAAATACAGACACTCTCTAAATGCATGAGGCATAAAACACTTTGTTCACATCTTTCCCTATGCATCATTGTGAACAAAATGCCCCTCGCTCCACCACCTGACCCTCCCAGTTCATGACCCCACTCACAGTTGGGTGTCGGGAAGTAACAGAGTCCCAGAGTTGCCAAGCCTCTCAGGTAGGTTTGTGTCCAGCCCTTTGGGAAGTGCTGTCTGGTCCCAGCTTCAGCATCTTCATTTAGAGGGTGGATGCGACGGGCCTTACCAGAGGCCCTCCAGTTCTGCCACTGTCTTCTGCAGCAGCCAGGAGAAGAAAAGCTTTTTATACTGTACCACCTCAGCATTTACCTTGTGATGGGGGCTGGCTACTCTTGTTAGATTTGTAGGTGACCATCGCTGGGAATCTGAAGCATCAAACCATGGTGGTGCCTTTCGTAGCTGCATCTGTGCATTTGTAGCTGGGCGCAATCCAGCAAAGCGTTTAAACCTGTGCATATCTTTAGGTAACCCCACTGGTGTCATCATGTTGGGTTTCTAGTCTGGAGACAATATACATGTTATTCCCTACTTATATTAGTATGCTAAAATAGATCAGGCAGAGGATGCCTGCTTAGCTATAGAAACATTTTAATCTCTCACAATAATGTTCCCATTTTAAACCCTAGTACCTAACCACAAAATAATAATAATAATAACAATTATGATGATGATGATGGTGATGATGATGATCCAGAAGGGGTTTTTACCAGCACTTTCATAAACACTAAAATTCAGAGAAGCAGGATTCTGCTCCAAAAATTTGCATGGTTGATTTGTCCAGTTTGCATGTCAGCAAGTTAGATTATAGATAGCCCCAGTAATGCCTACTGGGGGCAGGAGGGCCACTATCCCATTTCCCTGCTACTCTGACCCGTAGAGTCGGGAGGGCACAGCTGCAGCCAGTGTAGTTAGTGGAGACTGAGCTCACTTTTTGTGGCATCTCATATTGTGTCTGACCCTTCCTACTGAGAAGGGCACTTGCTGGACCTTTTTAAGAGACGACGTGACAGCCAGACCCTCAAAGCAGACTGCCTCCATCTGATCCCCAGGGCAGTGCTGTGCCTTAATGCTTCAATTTAGCCCCTAGTTTACGGCTTCAGATATGGCAAAAATTCTCTAATCACCTTTCATTTTGCTTCTCAGAAATAAATGGAACATGATGTGCCGATGTAACCAGCCATGACAAATGATCGCAGAGATGTGCAAAGCACGGGGAAGCAAAATGCTGGAAAATCACACTCCAGCTCTGGATTTGTGTCACAGTGGTGCAATACTGGGGCAGTTCTGCCTCTGTGAGGACCAAGTTTAGACTCAACAAGAAGTTAAGGGCTTGTCCCAGGGTTTTAACAAGCAGCTGAGCTTGAACAATGTGTGTTTTGAAAATGGGAGATTTTGATTGAATAGATCAATTTACACACACACATACACACATGCCTATTTACTGTAACAAATTACTGTAAACCTCACTACTAACCCATTCTACTTAAGGCTTTGCAACTAAAGCACAGGTACTTTGGTAGATACATTTCTAATGCAGACATAGCGTGGTTGCCCTTAGGAAGTCTACATTTGCCAACTCTTGCTGTACAGTGTTATCCAAGACATTGCAATATTGCATTCGCCTCCATGCTTGGGAGCTTGGGCTCTGCACGACAGCAACATGCATGGTGGCTTTTTAATAGTAACAACTGACATTGCCAACCCTTAATAAGTGTCTTCGTTGCTTCTGTGTCTTGACAAAACGTCCGTGTGTGTGTTCTGTGGGCTGAGGTGGTACGCTCATTGATTACAACTGCCTGCATCCTACCTGCCTGGGTACAACCCCAACGATTGCTTGATATTTCAGGAGTCGCCAGGACAGCTTCTCATCCTGTGCATCCCACTAGGAGACTGCAGCTTTCCTTGCACATGCAGACCAAGCCTCTGCAATCCTGGTCTTTGTCTGGTCTATTGAAATGGACCCTAAATTTATCTACACCTTGAATCCATTTGGAAGACAACACCAGCGATAAATCCTCCAGCCTACCTGGCAAGGAAACCTGCTGTGGGCATCTTACTCTAGTGTTTCATAATCTGCCTGGACTGCCTGTGACTTTCTGGGTGGAGTTAAAAAAATTGGTATTGACATGGTTTTATTTTTGATACCCACTGGAGGCAAGCCTGTGTCCCTCCACAATGTGCAGACTTTGAATTCTGTTTCTTGCCAACAGTTGTGCATTTGTGTCTGATGGTTATTGGCATACATTCGTAGAAAGTGAACTGCAGACTCTTGATTGCCTATGAAAAGAAATACAAAAGCCATATGGAGGGGGCCAAAACTAGTCCATTTATAAACTCAACTGAACGTCAGCAGGCATCTACTAGTGTTCGTCTGTGCCTTGGGTGGACTGTTGGTCAAAACACCATCCGATGGTTAATATCGAACTAGAACAAACATCTGCTGGCCTGGGATTCAGGTCCTGGCAATGAAGCCCCTTCCAACTCAGAAAGTTAATGCTCACCCATGAGATTTCTGAGCCTTTTGGAAATGCCAGAAATGACAGCTCAGGTCTGTGTGAAGCATAGAGATTACAATGAAAGCAGGAGCCAACCATTTTGGTGGAGCTGTAAGATGTTGCACTGACAAGATCCCTATGAGTTAGGGATGGAGGCTGAGAATCAGAGCCAGGACGAGAAAAAGAAATGTGAAAGGACAAGAAATCAGGCAAAGAGTTTCACTAGACTGATGGTTCAATTTGGATGTCATCTCCAGTACATGGATGCTCATTATCTTCATGTAGGTCTTGAGCACAAATAACATGTGGGATAAGCCCATAGGCCCACCATTATAATAGCTGCTGCATTTGCACATATACAGATGCATAAAGCCACACTGCTTAAAGTCTAACTGACAGCCTCATCTCCTGAAGAGACAAAATAACCAAAAAAATAATAGACTGGGCCCTGAAAGAGATGCTGCAGCATTTAATTTGCATTTATGGGGAACCAAGAAGCGCTGATTAGGTGCAGAATAAAATATAACAACCTACTGAAATTATTTTAGTTTGCATTCTATCTGATTAGCCAGGAAGAATGAGTCTCATGTGCTATGGACCAGCAAAGAAAATGAACTAAGGTTAGAGGCTTTGGACCATGGAGATACATTTAATTTATTACATAAAACAAAGAGGGAGAACAAAAGGCTCAGTAATGCAGACACCAGGGCCCAGTTCTTCCATGTTCCCCTGACCAGGAGCTGAAACTACAGCACTACCTTGGCATGCCAGTGGAAACAGCGGCAGCAGCAGGTCTACCTGGCTCTGATAGGGTCATAAAGGTGTGCAGAATCGGTTTTGATCCAAAAGGCCATTGGTAAATGGCCAAAAGTCAGCATTGGAGGATTTAAGTCTGTTGACCAACTTTGGGGACACTCTACAAGTCTGAGGCCAACTACAGACCTCTGTACAGGGAACTGGAAACTGTCTAGCCAGAGCTGGTCATAGTGGAGTCCTACCTGAAAAAGAGCATGGCCTTTCCAGGATCCTAAACCTGCCATTCAGTGGGGCCGGTGCAGGTATTGTTTCATTCATACCATAACCCATGGGAAGCTGGAGCATGCCCGATGAGGATGGAGCAGCTAAAAATGAGGACGTTTCTACAGTGCATACACAAGCTTATAATGTGGATTTTCCCTGGGTGCATTGCTGACACCAAGGTCACCCCCTGACAGCCTTCCCCACTCCAAAGCATGGGAGAAGGAGGGCTGCTCAAAGGAAAAGTCACCAGAAGGTTTTTATATGAGCACAACAGCACAGTCTCATTCACGGCAAGGGAGGAACAGACACCCATCATGCAAAAGATTGCGATTTGGTAGAGCTTGAAGCAGTGGAAAACAGACTTATTGCAGGAAAGGTAAGGAACATTAATATATGAATATAGGTGCCACTACTAGACCCACCTAAAAGACTAGAATAGACTTGACCTGAGAGTGAAAAACTCAAGGTAATTTCTCACTGAATTGGTGATGAAAGAAAAACAATATCATTGCAAGTTCACATAAAGCTACTCACGCATGGAAATAACCAGGGGGAAAAAATATTAGATTTTATTTTCTAAACTATATTTTGCTTTATCAGCATGAGACATAAGTAGAAACGATCCAGCAAGGTTCCTATTTCCTTACTCGCCCCTTTATTTTGATATTTCTTAATAATGCTTTAGATGTGATCATGATGTGAGATTTCCCATAAAATACAGCCTGCTATAAATACTCTTGTAGTAGTACTTAATAAACATTTAAATAGATGCAGAGAGAGAGACAGCAGCAGACTGCTCTTTATCTTGATTAGAGCCAATGGTATGATTCTCCACCTGAAAAGAAATCCTATTAAGCACAAAGAAAGGTCATCGACATAATTCTCTGCTCTTCCTTAGAAAGAAAGGGGGAAAAAAGGAAGATCCATTAAAAGACAAATCCCATGCTTTTTTAAAAACATATTCCGGCAAATTTCTAAATGAGGAATGGCGATAATTTTACAGAGAACCGCATGAAAAAGGTCAGTCCTAAAAATGATAGCCAATAATGTAAAAAATAATAATAATAATAAAAAAATATATATATATAAAAGCAGGAGTGACTTTATGCAATAAAGGGATATATCACAGAGGAACATTCTCCTGGGACCCTGGGGGCAATTTTGCTTTTGAATTTTAGTCTCTTCTGAATTTGATGTGTCTGAGAAAGTTTTGCCAAACAAAATCCAATGTTTCATTGTGCTGCTGATTATCAGTTTTGATGCCAGAAGGCCCATGGGCATCTGGACTGAGATGCTGCCTCACCTCATCCGGTTGTCCTTGGGGGCTAGGCGCACAGGTGGAAATCTTTAAGAGAAAGGGCACTTTCCCTCTGTAGTCCATCTCATGGGAAGGACCAGTCGGCGAGAAGCTCCAGGTGCTCAGGGACCCTGGTGCAAATGGCACTGCCTGCTTTTGTGCTCCCCAACAAAGGCTGCAACTGGGGCTGCTGCCCTGGTTGCCCCCCTCAGTTCTGCTATGAGAGGAAGGAGCAAAGACTGGCACCTCTCTCTTTCTAAGTCACCCTTTCCAGGTGTGGAGGTCCCTTTCTGAGCTGCTTAACTCAGAGTTGATGGCTCTACCAGGCGTCAGGGCCTGGTGGAGTCAGGTATTGCAAGCCTGCAAGCCATGCAAGACACCATGGAGCCATCTTGGAGGTCCTGCTTCTCTGCCTTGATGAAAATCAGGTCCCGTCTGCCAAGAGCACCTCCTGACAAGAGTTGTAAGGGTAAATGTCAGGTGCTCAGATACAGGGCTCTACTACTGTAGACAGACTGAAAAGCCTAAGAAATTCCAACCGCATACCAGCAAAGCCTCTATCGCCACTACAGCCATGGGCTGTATCATCAGGAGAGAAAGGAAATGTGACATGCTCCTGTAACATCATCACCTTGACTTGATTTCAACTCTTCCTGTTCTCTTAACTGGTCCCATGCCAGCCTTAAATAATGTCTGTGAATTCTTCAGATATGTAGCAAGGTGCAGAGAGTCCTGCAGACCGAGAAGCAAAAAGCCATCTGGAAACTATTAAGGCATCACAACCTTCCCATGCTCTGTAGGTCTGGGGAGATGCCTGGGACTGTTCTTTTCATGCATGGGAGAAGGCTGAGCGAATCAAGAAGCAGCATTTACAAGCCTGATATGAGAAAACGCCTGCTGATTGGGGCATTATACCCTCCATTTATCATGTCATCTCTTCCTTTTTTCAGCTGGCCAGTGAGGTTTGACATTGGCCAAACGGTACAGACTTCTCTTCAATAAGCTTTTGCATCACAGTCCTGTACAATATTCCTGGATTACTTACTCTGTGTGAGGACTGATCTCTCTCTGCTCTGGATAACAACTGCTCTGCCACATAAAAGTACCAAAAAGATCAGAATAGTCAGCTCACGTTAGAAATCAGCACCAGTTATCCATGCTGACAGTGCCAGATGCCAGTTCCAAAATGAACTGCATCTGTTCGGCAGTAGGAGAGGACAATTCATGCAGCGAACAAGACTAGACTTTTGAATGCGTCCTAAGAGATTTAATATCGTGGACTTGCATTGCAATCATGCTCTGCCTGCAAAGAGAGGGGGGCTCAGGGTCCCCTGTTGCTTTATATTAGTGGAACCAAAAAACAGAGGGACAGGGTTTATGGCATGGAGTTGAAACAGCTGATCTAGCAGGTTGGCCTTGGAGCAGCCTGCTGAACATCCTTTGTGTCCTCACTATTCATCTGTCTAGCTACGCACCTCGTAGCCAGGCCTTGCTCTGGAAGAACTGGCATTTATTGTGGTCCTTAAATGACTTTTCATTTCTACTTTGGAGGCCAGGAGGAATGCCGCCACTAAGTTTTCTGTCCTTATGCTTTGGGTGCTCTTGGCCACATGGGTGGATACCCAGTGTGTCTGGGACTTCACATTCAGCTTAGTTCAGGTGTTTTGGGGAATCCCTGTACTCCCTTCTCACCCAAACTGGGAGTCAGCCCTTGCCAATACTGGATGACTCAGGGCACCAGCTGGATCCATGTTCTTAGTGGAGGCATGCTGGAGACACGGGCTTTAAACCAACTTGCCAGTGATTGCAATAGAGGTACAGTCAGGATAGAGAGGTAACATGTCATTTGCTCCTATCTCATGGCACGTTTGGAGTAAATCCATGAAACAAACCCCTTTGTTGCCTTAGACCCCTGGACATTGATAACACCATGCCACTGAGTTGATTTTTACAGGGCAGGGACTTGGTTTAAGTCCCGTTTAATTGGTCATTCTGAAAGGATCTGGTTCTTCTCCTGCTGAAGTCAATGGGAGAAAGATCAGGCTAATAATGCTGTAGTCACTCTGACCTCTGCAGTTCTCTCCCTTGGCAAACAGCTCCTGCCTCCCATTAAAAGTTTTACAGTAAACTTACAAGACACATAATTAGCACCCTGGAGATAGCATTGGCTGTCTACATACTTTCAGCCATGGCATATACAGTAAACTGATCTAAAGCATGCAATCACCAGCCATTACTGGCATTTTAAATTACTTTTCATAGAGTGCAACAAGAAAGAAGTACATTCTCTGCTTTAACATTGCATCTTAGCTTATATGAGGGCACTTGAATTCTTCTCCACTAGCAAGGACACTTGGGCAAAATGTTTACTGCCAAACTTCAGATGAGACGCTCACCTTACCAAAGATGGCTTTGATACGGTCACATGGGTGCAGGAGGTGGAAACATTGGAGCCCAAACCTGTCAGGCAGCATTTCATTTATATTGGGTTTATATTAGTCGACTCAAAAGGAATTGGACCACAGTGGCAGAGCACTTATGCCATCTTGCTACGGCTCTAGTTTGACCCCCGTTTGGGGTTGCTGCTCTAATCACCCACTTGGTACCTGGTCATTTGGATTTAGGAGTCAGCAGTGCTTGCACATGATGGTTGACCATGCTGTTCCCTTGGGTGTTGTTGGCTACAGAAGTTGGAGTGCCTTAATCACACTACCTTAATGAACCCCAAGCATGGGGAATACTTCTCCCTTTCCTTTCCTTTCCTTTCCTTTATATATGAGGAATTATAGCATAAATAATTGGTCAATAAACCAAAAAGAAAAATACCAAAAGCAACCATAAAATCATCTCCCACTTCATCGCTAGCACGAGTGGAGCTCGGGGAGACAGTATCAGTTTGGGCAAAATGGGTTCCTTGGAAATGCAAGCACCCTTAGTTTTTCATCAATCAAAAAAAAAATCACAACATCCAATTCTTTCCTGATGGTGGCCTGTTACAGGCTCCAAAGAGAAAACACCAAAACGTGCAGATTTGGTAGGGAGGTTCCTACAAATGGCTTGAACTTCTTTTGACCACCGCCCAGCTTGTGAAGTCTGATGAAACGACCCTACATGAAGAGGCTACTTTAGTGCACTTGGATTTTTAATGCAGGGGCAAAGAAGAATTTTTCACACAAAGCCTGCACATTGCAACCAGGATGATAATCTTAGGACTGTAACAAGAACCAGTTAACATGGGGCTACATTTCTTTCCTCATAATAATCTTTGTCATGAAAATGGATTGATTTTTATGCCACTTTCTGTTCTCTTTAAAATTTTATGGGTAGAATGGGGTAGCAAAATATTACATCTTACGAATTCTATAGAGATTCTGCTTTAGCCTGTGCAACCTCCTACATTTATTTTGGCCAGCTATTTCACGGCTCCTCTGTTTACATCCTGGGAAAGAGGCAAACTAGCCAATCAATCAAAATGTGGAATACTGAAAAGGTCAGAGTAGTCCAGCATGCAATTACAATCCCCTTAAGAAATTTTCATTCTGTCACATTTCTTCCGGATGGGCCTAGATACGGATTCTCCTTTGTGTCCCCAGTCTTATGATGTCTAGGGAAAGAAAGAATCTCCCGTAATGGAAACACTGATGAAAAGGGTCGGGATCCTGACTTTGCTAACAGCCCCTCCAGCCACCTTCACCATTCCCCGACTAGCACAATAGCAGACTATTGCAATGAGTCACAGATCTCCCCTAAAAAAAGTGCTAACGTTGACCATCGTTGCATGCTCTGTACACTATTTTTCTGTATTGTTCAGAAAAGTGAGATCACTACTCGGATCCAAATCATTTTCTTTCAACTGCCATGTGATCGCATCGATTACGCTCTGAACACTTTGGATGCTACTATTTATTACTCCTCTTTCCTGCAAACTCAACATCCTCTGGGATGAGCGTGAACCAGTTTTCTCCCGTATACACATAAGGTAATGAAAAAGCCCAACTCTGGATGCCTCCATGGTCAGTGCTCAACTAGGTGCATGGATAGTAATGAATTGTCCTTTCTTGTTGCACACATGAATAACTACGCAGCAACACAAAAGCCTGGTTCAGAGCTGAAGTGGTGTTAACTATGGAGACTGGGGTAAAAGGGACTCATGACAGTTCATGCTGGTTGAAGACAGGGCACCTGGATGTCAATTTTCTGTCACTTGTACCCCAAACTGGATGGCGTATAATTCAAGGGTGAATTGAGTCTCAGAAAAATCTTAGTCTGCTGTCAACAAAGCAGCATATTTTTGTAATAAAAGCAAAAGCTGCTTCTTAATAGTCTTTCGTATGAATACATTTTCTAATGGGAAGTTGGTACATGAGAAAACCAGAGGGGGAGGAATTATAACTTGCCATTTTGCGCTATAAAAACAACGATCTGCTTGATGGGAACACACTGGGGCTATTGCACAAATTTCATTGCTGTAGCAAAACTCCCAGCAAATCTGCAGTTTTACCCCCATTAAAGCTTAACATCTGGATATAAAGTTTGAAAGCCGATATTGCCGACACAAGGATGCAAAAATGCAACTTTGGTAATCGTCTTGGCTGCACGTTCATGCCTCACCAGTTTTATACCCCTTGTTTCTCACTGAATTATTTATCCTGAGCATCTGTGTTACATTTTCCTTACATCATGTCACAACTGAAATGGAAGAAAGGATGCTGTCTGGAAAAACAACTCTCCTTGTAGTGTCCAGGTGTGGGGAATTTTAACGGCCTCTTTTCATCCAATCCGGCTATCACCATCTGGCTTGCAGGCCATCTCCCTTGTCAACCAGAAGTGAACTGGCAGCCATCACACCAATACAGGGATAAAGCGGCCTCTGCTTTATATGCAAAACACAAGAAAATGAAACCAGCATGAATCACGCTCATCACAGGAAATCAAACAAACTATTACTTTAGCTCCTCTCTACCTTGCGTTGCTCTTCAGATAAGAATTACATTCCACTTCAACAGAAAATAACATCCTACTTGAGCTAAGTAAGACATTCCTTCAATCGTATGTAAGGTACCCATTGACCTTTCCCATCTCAGATGAGAGGGGTTTGTTGCTCCTCTCATTTATACACCCACACATGCACGCACTTGGAGTGTGCAGTTAAGTACTCAGCTTGCCTACCGATACAGGATATGCTGCGTGGCACCGACATGGCTTACCTAGCTGGGCACTTACACAGCCCTCCTCACTGTAGCATCTGAACCCTTCGTAGTCATCCACCTGCATGGCACACCTATAATGTACGGCTGAATTATCCCCATTTTACAGAGAACCGAAGCCCATGCGGGAAGTCTGCGGCAGGGGCCAGAACAGGAGCCCACGGAGGTATCCCAGGCCCTGCGTGCCTTTCTCAGCCATTGAATTTGGGCTGTCAAACGGGCAGGCAGTTCAGTTAGAAGAGGTGAGATGCTGCAACAGTTATTATAATGTAAAGCAGTGATTTTCAACCTATGGTCCGCAGACCCCTGAGGGTCTGCAGACTATGTGTAAGGGGTCCGTGAAAGAAGACTATGATCTCAACCAAAAGTACGGGAATACTCACAATTACAATTCAAAGAGGTGCACACCCCCATTCAAAAATTTTTAGCGCTCCACAAATGAAAAAAGATTGAAAAGCACTGAGTTAAAGCAAAGAAAATCTCACAACCGACATACTCTTGCACTTCAAGGTCAAGAAGTCTTTCTCTGCCTCCCAAAGGGCACATGCCAATAAGCTACTTGGCTTTACCACTGTTAACAAGGAACCTTGTCTCATCTTTCTTTTTTATAGTAAATAAAAGTATTGTTGCAGACAGGTATTATCCGGCCCGTTTATTTGCTGTGTCCCATCCTGCTAGCTACTGCCTGTCCATTTGTCCATCATTAGACCGTGAATACACAGAGGAAGCATTATTCTTTTATCCTTCTGGAAAGCAGTACTGCCAATTCTCACAATTTTATCATCCATCTTAAGATACTTGATAGATGTCTTAAAGCTCCTCATTACTGGAGTCAAGTGATTTTGTGAGTGCGTCAGCTTTTGTTAAAAAAAAAAAAAAAAAGAGGATCTTTCTGGTCCTTGAAGCCTATGAAAGATGCTTGGTAACATAACCTGGTTGCACCTGGAGGGCTCAAAACAGAGAGGGAAAAACCAAAATACATGAATATATATGTATTTTTTAAATCACTTAATCTGATAGCATGATTTTTTGGTGCCTGACTTGAAGTGAAAGTGTTTGGTATTGGTAAAAAAAATCAGAAAACATCTGGCAAAAATCAGCTTCAGGTCTGAATACATCTAATTAAAAATAAAAACAAAAGAGGGAGTTGTTTGTGAAATCATACCCAGCCCTTCCTTGAAAATGTATCGAGAAGGTAAACGGCTTCTGCTTGATACCAAATGACACAACTTCAGAATTTAAGGCCCTCCAGATTGCTGAATTTACCGGGGAAACCACCGGCACAAAGCAAAGTGGACAGGGTTGGGTTTTTTGCAAATCAGTAACTTCTGCTTCCACAAATGAGGGGAAAAAATGAGAGAGAAAAATGCAGCTAAAAGATCTGCATTTTCAAAACTCCACCTCATAATGTGATAATTTGTTTGCTTGTTTTGTATGGTGATGAGTACCTCAATCAGCTAATTGAACACTAATTGACTCATTAAGATTCTCTTGCCATGAGAGCTGGAGAAGAGAGGAGCTGCAGTGTTGTTTTTCCTGGTATGCAAAAGTCTGACAAAAAATCATATTTTCTTGGTGTCTAACAAGAGAATTGTCCACGGGAAAGTTCAGCACGGAGCCACGGCTTACACGGAGGTCCTAAAGTGTGAGTGGAGCCGTGAAAGCTCAAAATGGTTTATGGACGTCCTGCATTTCATATCTCTGCTATTGGGGGAGAGGGACACTCGCTGGTGTTTGCTCCATTTTACTCCCCTTCTTACTCAGACTGCCGCAGCCTGGGACGGATTTCATTTTAGGGGCAAAAAGGGTTTCTGTTCTTTGATTGCTGCTGGTCCTATTAACAGATCCTGAACTCTCCAGACACAAGAAGTTTGCCCAGCAAAAATTTCTGTAAAAGACTGTCAGAGAGATCCATTATAGGCACGTGGGGGGACCATTTTTTTCCCCCCCTATGTAACGCTTGCTGCCCTTGGATCTCATTAAGCAGGTTATTGCCTCATGGAAAACAGCTTATGTCTTCACTGAGATTAGGAGAAAATATTTTAAAGCAGTCTATTACTGAATGTCACAAACTTTCCACTGCCTGAGACCAAATCCTAGATGGAGCATTGGCAAGTCCAGAGTACCATTTGGTCAAGCAGTTTCATAATGCGTTTGAATTAAGGATTGTGGCATATATGATCAGGCAGCGGGTTTGCTACCACTTGTACCTATTAAACTAACCTTTTTTTTCTTCATTGGTTATATTGTCTTTCCATTCACTACCTGCCTATTGTGGTCTCATCTGTATAGACTATCAACTCTTGCAGATGGGGACCGTTTGTAGCATGTGTGTGCACTGGGCTGATCCCAAGAAATAGCATATAAGAAAATATGCAGAGTAGAATATTATAGAATAGTCCCTGTTTCCAGCTGGGGATACTATTAAGCTGCCATAAAAGAAATAAATACTAATATAAAGCATATCATTTTATATCTCCTTTTCTTGGAGTGGGACAAATTCCTTTTCACCTCGTGCCATCAGTGCAAAGTGTTCAGATTCAACTAAAAATGCTTAACACATTTCCCACAATATGGGCAACATGTATGTGTTTGCTAATTCTACAAATGCAATTAAACCATGGCTGTTGTATGTCAAGGGCTGAATACGTCACATCTATTAATGTCACATTGTGTAATTTTATATAGAATGATTAGCCACTAATTGGTTTAGCAGAAGAAAAAAATACAGAAAGGCTTTCATGACACTAAGGTTTCCTATGCAATAAATGGTTTAAATGGCAATGCATATGGTTAGTGACTTCATTCTAGGTTTAGTCCGCTTCCCACCTAAATCAATAGAAATAGGTTTGATATGCCACGGGACCCATGTCAAATTAAATGCATTATTTAATGGTAGTGTGTCCCTTTGGTTATATCTACAGAACATAATGGTGTGTAAGTATTTGGGTGGAGTGCCGCCCAGTACAGCTGTATTGCTTCTGGTACCCAAGTTAGTTTGTTCATTGCCAGCCCAGGTACCTGTACACCAGTATTTCATGGTGCTGCTCTTAGGGGCAGATCTTCAGTTAGTGTAAATTGATGCAGCTTTTTTATATCAGTGAAGCGAGGCTGATTTCCATTAGGATCTTGGTAGCATGCAATTACCATATTGCCGTGTAACAAGATGTTGAAGGCTGCAAGGTTTGTTCATATTTTTTTTTCCCGGTTTTTAGACTGGCTTTCTTTTCCCAGAGTAGCAGAGGCAATACACTGCTGGAAGCCCTCTGTGCTTGAAAGGGTTGGCTCACCATATCTTAACAACCGCTGTTCCACAGGATGCTAGTCTCACATCCTGTGCCCTCAACAAGGATCCCTTTTATTGGCATAGATAGTCCTCATCCATCAGCATTACCCCTCCAATACTCACGAGGTATTGGGTCTTGTTTGGTGCTCTCCTGTGCATCTCGTCTTGTCCAAGCCCAGCCAGAATCTGTAATGTCGCTGGGTAAAACCTCAAGATGCTCATCCAGTTTTCACCTGGTGCGCCTGCAGACAGACCTCCCGTTATACTGGGCGTCACATCAGCTGTGGGAGATTGAGAAAAAGCTGAGTGTGGAGCACAGGATTTAATATTTTCAATGAAGCTCTTAAGAGGGCAGTGGGTTCTTAACACCTATTCTCTGATTTGGCTCTAGCTGTTATTATAGCCATTTGGCTCTCAATGGTGCACGGTGTAGTAGACGCCGATAACAAGTCAGCTAGACATTTTTCATCTCCGAGCACAGTTTAGTCATTTTCTGTAGGTACGCACTTCTAACTCTATCTTCTGGTTTGATTTCTTCAATTTCTGTTTAAAAATGCAGCCCCAGCTCCTTAGAGTCAATGGGATGCATTGATTTCCATCAGTCCTGGAGCCGTATCCCCTTCTTCCTGGTCTACAGCACGGCTAGAATATTTCTGCATGCTCCATCCCAGTGTCATGCTGCCTTGACTTGATGACATGCGTGGGCTGTGGTTTAATAATGAGGCCTGACTGGAGCCATCAGAAGGGTTATTATCAGGGTTATTAAAAACCAATTATTCCTTACTTCATTTTAACCATGAGTTGCAGCGCTGAGCATCGTCGAGGTCAGAATGGGGGCATTCATCAAAAAGGCTTCCTCTGGTCTAGCTAGGTATCCTGAATCTGGATAATGATTGATCTACTCGTCACTTAGATTAGCTCACTATCAACTGGGGAAACTGAACATCTGACCAGCAGAGCTAATTCATAATGCTTGGCAACCATTTTGCAATTTTCGCACATCTGTTCTTTCTGGCTGAGCCACTCGCTTTCTTTTCAGACCCTCGGAAATGGCAGAGAAAGCAATGTTTGTGGTGTAGTATTTACTGCTATCAAATGATAACAAACCCAGTAAAGCAGCTTTAAATACAGCACTTTCCTCAGAGAGATAAGCTGTATATTTAGTAATGAGCCAGATGTCGAAGTGATGGGAAATGCTAGTGGTTACTTAGGAATCATTTGAAGGTTAGCGTAGGTAATGATCTCTCTATGCAAATCAGAGCGCACCAGGTAAGACAATAACAAGCCCTTCAAGCCCCATTTAAGTTGTGCCACCATATTAAGCATCAGTTGCAGGAAATATATTTAATTTCTCTTCCCCGTAACGCTTTGTGAAACGGCAGTTAAATATTGCTAATTCTGAGGGGCAGTGCCACTTTTGGCTGTTACTATAATTTCTTTGAGCCTAACTACAGGCCTTTTCTGCCAGTTCTGCACTATCGCAAGACATTTTAGATTTGGCACAACTTTTGCAAGGCTTTCTAGTTCACCAGCTCTGCCAGCACCAATGAGTTTCTCATTTTCTCTTCTCATCATTTTCACCAGGTAGGTGCGCACCTCTAGCAGTCTCAATATTGCCTCTTGCGAGCGTAGAGCCCAAGTTAGCCAAGGCACAGACATCTCAATTTCAGCTCATTTCCAACCAGCCTAGTGACAGGATAAATGGAAATAAAATGACCACCGAGGCAGATGGATTTCTCTCCTGCACACTGCCCAGCTGTATTTATCAAAGCCATTTGAATTTCCCTGGAAGGTATCAAAGGGGAGCTGGACAGGTTAGAAATGCATGGTTGGGTTTAATAAGGAGGATGCAGACAAAAAACTTGCCCACTCAGTCAATGGGCTCACACTGGTCTCAGTGGCATTTGGATCAGGGCTTGTATCCTTTATGCAGTAGGACTGACTTTACCCTCCGCTAAGTGCATCCAAGAGCTACTTAGTTAGATCTGAGCCCTACATCACCAATCTTGTCATTGGTAAAGATGGGGTATAAAAATAAATGACCAACGGCCCTTAAACTTTGAGGGAGTTTAATTTCTGCTCCAAATGCTGTGGTGATGGCCTGTTCCCATCTCTGGACCTGCTGGGTATCAAACATAGCAATGACAGTACTAGATGAAACGGAGCCATGATGCTTCCCAATATGCTCCCCTCAAAAAATAAAACTGCATTTGAAAGAGAAGTTGTGCAGGAAACGCATTGAAATTCTACCTGGTCCCTACCTTGGAAAAGCATAAAGGTAAAGCAAAAATTAAAGCAGTCCTAGGGATCATCGTCACTCATAACTCTTGATTATTTAGATTTATTATGATTTCCCAGTTAAAATATTGTTCCCAAACCCTACCTAGCCTTTGGTATCTATGCTAACTCAGTGCACCCATGTCATCCTCCAGCTTCCAGAGATGTGCATGATAAAAAGGCCTACCCTATGCTAAAATGTCAAACCCTGATGAAGACAATAATTTAACCTCTTATTTATGACGAAGACTGAGTAAACATTTCCCTGCTCTCTCCTTTTACGTGTGGATATATTTCTATTGACAAAGAGTATGAAAGAGGACAGTTTGAACAGGCCCCTCTCATGGTAACTGCGGTGGAACGAGTCCATTAATTATGCTTGCTAATGAAGGTGCCGATCAAGGAAGGAGTTCTGCATTGTGATAGCCTTGCCTTGAAATCATGGGTGCTTTACAGGGTGAAATGCTCCTGGGCACATGCAAAAGTGGAAAGGCAGGTACCTGGGGAATTTTACTGTCAAAATCGGAGGCACCCGTAGAACAAGGGATTGAACCTAGGTCTTCCACTTCCTTTGCTGAGCCCCGGGACATTTTTGGGTGCAAAACAGGGCAACCCCAGCTGCTGCACCTTGAGCCGGGTCCTATGCAGAGCCCATGATGAGCTGAGACGGGCTATTGAACGGAGTCCCCCAAACTCGGCGTGTGGTTCCTGCCAGGATTCAGACATGAGATAGGCAATGAGCCTACCTCGTGGACTCCCACGGATTTGGGGTGCCTCCAGGGTTCGGTGACAGTGGAGCAGCCTTGGTGAGATGGGACTTCAGCGCCAAAGTCCTTCTGTGGGTTTGGCCTTCAGACATTACCACTGTCCATCCTGAACGGGTCAGGTGGGCCTGGGGACCCTGCCAGCACACCCCTACTTATGTCTCATTCCTGTAGCTTAATACAATAAAACTCTTTGCTCCATTTCTTATTGACAGCCATTAATCAAACTTCTTACATTTTTAGCGCAATTTCGCAGCTCACTGATGTACCCACTAATAATTATGATTTACATTAACTAGGATATGCTCTGCTTATATCCACTTGCCTTAGCTGAGATTGACATAGCCCCCTGCAAGTGTTTCACGAAATAATTCAAATGACACTGGGTAAAAATCCCCAGCTCCAGGCTGCTAAAAGAAGAAAAACAATGGACATTAAAAGTAAAATGTATTCCTGCTTAAGTCCCTGTTTCCGTATGGAGGAGCACGCAGTCAGAAGTCCGGAGCCAAAGACAGCTGCGGTAAATTGTGCTATAATTTAAATCGTGACGTATTTAAAAGGTGACAGGAGTGACAACCACATTAGCGCAAATCGCTGTCGAATGAGATTGTGGTCACCTAGCACAAACTTTCTTTCTTTGTGACTATTTACCTTCCCTCATAATAAAATCACTCCCCAAAGGCAGAAACCGTCAAGACCATCTAATTAATTAACTTCCAGATGGCAGAAAGAGAACGGGGACACAGAAACGTGTGACTTAGCCCTTTGCTAATCTGGGTCCTGACAGTGCTGGAGACAGCGAGAACCAAGGAGATGATTTTCTGCTGGGATTTGTTGCCAAAGTGTATTAAAGAAACAGACCTAAAGCAAAAATGGAAATGAGCAGGTGGGTCTTTGAAACATAAAACTGCATTTGAAAAAGAATCAGTGCAGGAAACGCATTGAAATGCTACACGGTCCCTACCTTGGAAAAGCATCAAGGTAAAGCAAAATTTAAAGCAGTCCTAGGGATCATCTTAATAAATCTAAATAAACAAGAGTTATGACTTACGATTTCCCAGTTAAAATATGGATCCCAAACCTTCAGGCCTCAGTCATGTGACAAGTGATACACCAGTCACTATATGATGCATAGGGAAGAGTTTAGCAAAACTCTACAACTCTTGGTTCAGAGATGATAACTTTTATTAGACCAGCAAAGAAATGGGAAAAAAAAGATCTTTCTTTGCAAGCTTTCTGGCACACGTGCCCTTCTTCAGGCTGAGGGAAAAGTAAAGATGCTAAAAGTCCTTATAGGTAACTTCATTTTGCACAGAGGAAGCTGAGCTGCTCCTCTGGGTCCATGAGAGCTCCTGTGTGTGACAGATAAAGCTGGATTTCTTCCCCGGTGGTGTCAGATGGCAGAAAGGCAGGGAGGTGTCTTTATTGTTTAGCAATTACATTTATATAATTCCAAACTGGCTAAAATTCGGCATCTTCCTTGATTCAGAGTCAAACCCTAGAGAAAGGGGTTGTCAGGAGCCAGCAGGCTGGGCACGAAGCAGCCTAAGCTGGTCAGCGTGAACACAGGGGCTGGCACAGACGTTTCATGAACCGGTTTGACCTCAATCAGTTAGGGCTGATACTACATTCAATCAGGTTTATCACGGTTTTAGCCATCTTGAAACTGGTTTACGCGCACATAACTGGTTTAAACCAGTTTCCGATCACGTGAACTGGTTGACGTGTAACTTCTGTCCCTAGCCCAGGAAGAGTGATGCGCACCTCTCGGGGACGTCAGTCCCTGCCTGCACTCAGGATTCACAGCCGCCGGCCTTGGTCCAGAGTGGGCAACCAACCCCCACCCACCCTAGCTCTTCTTTCAAAAATAAAAGTGCAATGGATCCTTTCGAAGGGGATGTTCATGCCATTCCCCCACTTTTCTTTTAGCCCACGACGGGTTGGAGCGCTCCTGCAGGATATGGGGGTTCCAGGTTTGAATCCCACCTTGGGCCGAGGGGACTCAACCCTCCTGTTGGCATCTGATGAGAAGGTCCTTGCCCTCCTCTGGAGTCTTGATCTCACTTGCACTCCTCTTGAAACGGTTTTACTTTGTATAAAGTATTGAATATTCAAAGGACCCAGGTTTCCCTCCTTTCTCACTTGAGTGCTCCAAGCACTGGGCTGGACAATCATTCTCCATTTCTTTCTCTCTCCCCTTGGCCCAGTAAATATTAACTTAAATATTGCAAAGCCTAACAGCTTCAGCCAGAGAGACTGAGAGCAACAGACCCCTGTAGCCTGGTGATCTGGGCAGCAGCCTGGGAGACGTATGTCCATGTCCCTTGGACAGAGGAGACATGAACCCTGGTATCTCACATGCCAATTGAATACTTTCACTTGTGAGATATTAAGGGAAACAGAGAGCTCCTTCTCCGGTCACCTCCCGTGTGGGGCTAAATTTGCTCCGAGCTCCTGCGTATACTCACACCCACTTTGATGCCTAGGGGATTTAGGCACAAAAAGAGTTTAGGCACCTATAAGGTAAAGCAGGGTGCCTCACCTAGATGCCTAAATGTTGGACCAACAGTATAAGAAGCCACTGAGGTGCCTATATCCCCCTTGAGCATCCAGCCCCCCAAACGCCCTTCTGATTCTCTTTTATATCGCCACATGGTCACTAGCAGTTGAGATGGGTAATAGCTTGTTTTTGCTGCCATGACACGACTAAAGTTCAGCACTCTACCATTAATTAGGATGACTGGAGACTCTGGGAGTTAAACTAGTGATTAATGAGCCTTTAAACCACTAGCTCCATGTGAGCAACTATCTAGTTCATGTTATATTTAATTTATTTAAAAAAAAAAAACCTCACCTAGACAGTAAATCTTGCTGGGAAGAGTTAGTGGAGGAAGAAATAACAGTCTCACCACATTTATAATATTGATTGCAAATTCATATTCACACTTCCTTAGACTAATTCAGCAGCTTGAATTAGAAGAACAATATAATTCATGTTTTAGAGGAATAATCTCTGAAAATCCATTCACTACTGGAAATAGCTTTAAAAAATCATGCAGAGGCTAGGGTAAATAATTCCAGTATAGTACAATCTAAGCAAAAAGCACGGGGCTTGATGTCCTTCTTAACCTTGGCATAAATCTCCCATTTTCTTTTGTGGTGTGTAAGGCAATCTATTCTGCCAAGTCAATCTCCCTAGTATTAATTACCTTGCAGAGTAAGTTTGAACTGTTCTAGTCACATCTTTATTCAGGTGCTTAACTCCACCATGAGCCATCCTAAGGGGTTTTTTTAAAGCAAAGGTTACAGAGATAGGGTGCTTGGCATGTGCATTGGAAATACATTTTCAAATTCAGCTGTTCAGAGCATTAATCCACTCTTAAGCTCCCTTCGTTCCCATATGATACACAACAATCGAAAGCTGTGAGCGTGACTTGTTGAGCAATGCATTTCCTTACATCTGCTTTCAGACATTATGAACTCAGCAAAGGCCACCCGTCTTAACTAATTCCTTTAACTATGTGCTCAATGATCTCCCTTCCAGAAGTCAGGTTAGGGTCTATCCAGATTTCCATGTGTTTGAAGTTCCCCTCCTTTATCCGCTCAAAACGCTGTCTGAATGCCAGCAAAATCCAGCTCCAGGCTCACAGGGTAACTAGTAAGAGATTGAGGACATCCGCGTCTGTCGCTCCATTTGCAATAAACAGGAGCCACAGTAAAGACATTTACTACATAAACTCATGCTCCTATAAGGAAAAGAGCAGCGGCTATACTACTGGCAAAACGTGAGTTAACTCTTGCATTGCTGGACAGTGAAAGAAAGGTCTTCAAAGCCACAACAATGCCTCTGAAAGCGGCTTTTGCACCACTCCCCCTCTCAGCAGGGTGCTGGTTTGGTCTGTGTAGACATATCCTAATATTTTTTTCACAACACCTAGGATAGGCCCTGGCATCCAGGAATAGTCATTCTGTCGGGTAGGCACAGAGGAAGCGTCATGCTCAGGTTGTCTCTGCTCACTTTGGCTTGAAGCAAGTGCCAGGCATGATCAGCACCAGCCAGTTCTGCCTCTTTTGAATCATGATGTTAACTAACCAAAATCAGTTCCCCATGCTAGACACCCCACTACTCCATCAGCCTACAGGAAAGCTGAAAATTGCACCAGAGGGTATGCTTTTGCTGCAGTTGCAGCATGGTATGGATATAACTGAACTAGTTTGCTTACCTGTTGCAACCTAACAGCATGAAGCTCAGCCCCGGTTCTCCAATGCACCCAAGAAGGGAGGTGCGAGCTAGCACAAAGCTAATTTGGGCATATCTCCACTTGGCTACAGTGTGGGGACATCCAGGGTTTGTAATGGAGATTGTAGGTTCACACGCCCTGTCAGGATTTCAACAACAAGTTCCTGAAAATGCTGCTTTCCAAACTTTAACCAGAAATAGTTAACTGCCTAACTTGCCTCCATTATCACGCAAATGGAGACACATACCAGTGAGCTAATTATAAGGTTGCTGACTGTACTTTTGAATAATTAAATGTTTTATTGTGGTGTTACAATTTGTATTTATTATCCTTTGCTCAGGAATGAAATGAAACATAATGAGGCCGGCTAGTGCCTCTCTTCAGAGATGATCCCGCATTACAGAAACCTATATCATTTGCACCAATGGTGATTAATGGGTTTAATTTACTTGAATTTCAGATGTTGGAATCTTTGAGGGGCAGAGAGGATGGGACTCAAGACTCTTGCAATCCTATTAATTAGGCTAATCATGCCAAGTTTGCACATGTTAACCGGGGTGCACTATTAATTAGGTTTAGTTGGCTGTTTTTGTGAAAACTGGCAGGGCCGCATTTCAATATACCTTGTCATCTCAGGAGAGCCGTTCAGATGACGAACAGGACACGACAGCTTTAACAGACACGTCTTTGTGAACTGAAAATTTTGGGGGGTAATTGATGGACAAAATCCTTCCTATGTCCTTCCTATGTCTTATGTCGTAGTTCCTTCTGCCTCCGGGGTTAGATAGGGCATAAAAGTATCAGAGATGTATGGGGCATGTCGGCAATGTCATTATAGCCCCTGAGTGTGTGTCTATCTGTATAGGTGTGACAAAAGCCACTTGTGTCTGTGCAAGACGGCTCTGACCTTCTGGTGCAGACTTCCATACGCCATCTCTTAGGAGGCCAAGGACTGGCGGAGAAGTGGGGGCCGGCGCGCTAGGAATGACTGCTTGGAGATGTGGGAGCAGGGCCTCAGGTGGCATCGGTTGTCATTGCTCGGTTGAAGCAAAAGGAACGAGGACAATTGACAGCAGCCAAAGAGCCGCTCTTTTATGCCTGTCGGTGACTTCGTGCCTTCTGCTCATCCGGGGGGAAGCGTGCTGCACAGCCCCGCTTGCTTCGCAGCGCTCCAGGTCATAACACAACCTGACACTGCTCTGTGGAGACGTTCATTGCAGCCTGCAGCCCTAGTTAGCCTGTTGCACTTATATAACAGAGCTCGGAGGCCTTGCGCTGTTCCTAGGCGCATGGGAGGAAAGCAATCTGAAACACCCCCCCCACCTCAATGCTCAAAGGCTCAATTCAGCTTCTAATGCGGAAAGCATACAGTGAAGGTCATCCTCCCTGAAGGCACCCTGTGTTCGCCACCACCTACTTGAAACTAAACACATTACTGTCTACCTGTGCTAACAACTACTCTGGTTAAACTAGCAGGCTTTGCAGAAGAGCCTAGGTCTGTCTCTATGCCCCTAACCAGCTGTGCAGGAGCCCAAGCTCTCCAGTGCATTCAGAGCTGCCCTAGCCCCACTCTGGTATGATGGTTTTCTAGGACAAAATACACCAACCCACACACACACGCACACACACGCACAAAGAAATCCCTGCCTCGTCTGGTTTATGAAACATTACAGCTGTGGCAGCAGTGGTACATAATATACAGCTGTCAGCACAGTTTCACCTGTAGACATCTTAAAGCATTGAAGATGGAAGTCCTCACTCAGAATTTGCTACCCCTATTAAGTATCGTTCAGTCATCTAGTGGGGGGAATTTGCAGCGACATCCACAGAGCCCTTCTGCATGCAGAACAAGTGGAGAAGGCTCAATGCAAATCCATACCAGAGACAAAGGAGTGCAAATGAGAGGGGAGACTTTTGCACAATGTGGCTAAGTACAGACAATCAAAAAGCCTGAGGCTGAATCGATTCAATCTTTGCAGGTTAGCCTAAGCTGTGTAGACCGAACTGATAAGCAAGTGACCAGACACTCACTTCTGGTTCCAAAAATGCAGCCACATGCCTGCAATGGCCCAGGCCAGCAGCCAGGGGGTGCTAGAGCACAGCTCCCTGCTGGGCTGGAGCAGTCAGCTTGGGCCAAAGCTAGCTCACCCACCCTGTGAGGGATGGTGGTTTGTAGAGGTGGTGCAAAGCATCCTGGGATGCTGGAGGACTTGTGAGTTAACTTGAATCTTGGGGTCTAGGACAGAAATGCAATAAAGCAAT
>NW_017728997.1:13445353-13452569 GCF_001723915.1 Gavialis gangeticus | reverse complement strand
TAGAGGAGGTGCAAAGCAACCTGGGATGCTGGAGGACTTGTGAGTTAACTTGAATCTTGGGGTCTAGGACAGACATGCAATAAAGCAATTTAACCTAAATCAGTTCAGTCTGATACTACATCCATCCAGATTTATCTTAAACCAGGTTCGGCACTTTGAAAGCAGTTTATGTGCACTGAACTTCTGTTGTGTTACAGACCTGAACCGGTTTCTGATCGCTTATACCGGTTTAGGTGTCATTTCTGTCCCTACCCTATATGGTCTGGGTTTTTTTCCATGGGCTGTGCTGTGCTTTCCTCCAGAAATGTGGGTGACTCAGAGGTTAACGCACCTTCAGATCATCTCCTCTGAGGAGAAATCAGCCCCTCTTAAAAACACAGGAAAATGCTGCAAATCAGACGTTGTAAATCCACTGCAGCCTTTTCAGGGTTTAAGAGTTATCGTCCCTCAGCTTAGCATGAAATCAGCAGCAAGGTAACCAAACGGAAACTGTGCTGGATACAGGAATAAGAGTCACTCGATGGAGCAGAGACAGGGGAATAGTTTCAAACCCTGGGCACTTCTGTTTGCTTCACAGGGTTACTGTGAGGCGTTACTGCAAGAAAATGCACAATGTCTGTGCATTTTGTGTCTTCCTTTAAGTAGGAAAATAAAGCAGGGTGCTTCATTTAACGTATGCATGGCAGTGTTTCCTTCAGCTGCATTTTTCTCAGACTAAGCAAAGACACTTGGCTGAGCTTTGTTGTGCCCAAGTGTTGCTGGATGTGCTTCTGGCAGAGTTATTGCTGCATAAGTTTCTTGCTTTGCTGTTCATTTATGGGAACTGCTTGTGAAATTGTCTTGAGCTGGTGCCAAGGGCAACCCATGTACTGGGGCCATTGACAAGCTCTGGTCTTCTGGGACCTTGGGTAATGCCAAGGCAATGAGTTTTGCAACCGCTGGTTCTGTCAAGTCTTGCTATTTGGTTAAAGTGTTTTCTGAACACGTGTTAACATAGGTAAGGCAGGCATTCGCACCCAAAGGCAGGTAACTGAGCCCGTCTTCCTCATAATTAACTGGGCAATTTGACGCAATTCACAGATCTCTCTGGGCTTGGGCGTTTGCCTTCAGTTCAGGGAAGCATTCAGAAGTCTGGGGCGTGAATTGCTGGCTCCACAGGAATCAATGACAAAATACTCACTGACCTCACTGGAGCCAGGATCTCACTTTGGCAACATCTCCGAAGCTGATCTAAACCTCTCTGCCCTCTTGACTCTGCCGACTGGGACTGAATGGCTTACAAGAACGGGCTGCTCCTTGGAGGCTTTTCACTACTATTTCTTTCATTAGTGGGTGCCACCGCAGCAATGGTCTGGGACAGGAGAAAAACCATGGAAGTTGCAGACCCCGAAGCCCATTGTGGCCGGAGTCGGGGATTAGAAGCGGGTGGAGTTTTGCAGAACCGCCCAGGTTTGCAATCTCTAATTTACATGCACTGTTGTGGTCTGTTTATGAATCTTTATTATGGGTATTTTATTTGTGGGAAGGGGCAGAGCCTTGTGCCACAGTTCCTAGTTCCTTTCCCTTCCCTTGCTATCCACTGTATTGCACATGATCTCTTTGGAGGACTAGTGCTCCATCACATACCCTCGTGAGATACTGGGCAGCTTGTACACGAAGATCCACAGCAGAGGGGACATGTAGCTTCACACACTGCTGCTCTTTAAATGAGCATTGCAACATGTATTAGGGCAGCCTGACATGAGCTACTGTCTGATGGACTGGCTGAAGCTATTTAGTGTCATCACCCGCATGGACCTGCTTCCAGCAGTGTAGAGCTGTGAGCTTATGTTAGCCCTAGGCATGTAGGTCATATGAGGATCCTTCTGCACGGTTGACGTGTGCAATGCGAAGGGCATGGATTTTTGCTGGACCAGTGTCCCCTACCAGCAGGGAGTTGTAAGAGTCAGTGCACGCACCCACGCACACTCCACATGTGGCACCACTGCTCTAGCCATAGCCAGCAAAATGGAGTAGATTCCAGTCACATGGCTCAGCAACCCAAATGTGGTATATGTAACTATATATTCCTGCTCACTTGCAATGGAAAAAAAAGAAAGCTGCTTGCACTATATCAGACAAATAAAAGATTCCAGTAGCATTCATAGGTAAAGGCACGAACACTGGGATGTTTACAGTGTTCCCTATGAAAAGAATGTATTAGGGGAAAGAATCAAAGTAATGTGTATTGTTTAAGATTGGGAAGAAACGTATCTAAATCCTTGAGCACGGGATCATACTCAGGAGATCATGGGAAATGAATAGAAGTCCTCGAATGGTTAGTGATGCTCAAAAGGGAGAGACATCAAAATAGTCCCTTTTGATTTATTACTGAGATGTATTGACAAACTCAATAACATTAGTGTCTGAGTGATAGGAAGGCTTCTTATTTATTCATGCCTTTCTTTTTACTGGGTGGCAAGAAGATGCAAAAGACGCTGCATTTCTCTCTATGAAGGCCCCTGAAAGAGTTGTCCAGGACCTGAGGATACTTTGCAAAAGGATGGAGAGCAATGAGTTTGCTTTTCCATAGGGACAGGGACGACTCTGCCTCAGGCAGGGGTTGGACTCGATGACCTCTGGAGATCCCTGACTTCTCTATTCTCTGATTCAAGGCTCTCTACCAGGATGTGTCACCCCTGCAAAGTAGGAAACCATTGTATTTCCGGGTTCCAAGTACTTTTAAAATTCTGAATAATAAGGACAACAATATCATCATCAACAGCAACGATGTTTTCAGTCCATCAGTGTTAACATACCTTGCAGGGAAGTTAAGCTTCAATCTCCCAGGTCAGCTACAGCTGAGGAAACTGAGGCAGAGAGGGGAATTTCATGGAAGTGCATTTGAATTCTGGGTTCTTACTGTCAGCAGCTACCAGACCTTGGAGATTTTGAACACAGTAAATGCACCAACCTAGGAAGGCAAAGATATAATGCTGTAGCAAGTGTGATGGGCAGTGCAATGCAGAAACCTGGACAGGAATTGGAAATAGTAAGGGAAAGACCCTCTGGTGCTGGACATAGCAGCAGAGATGGGGTGAGAGACTTGTCAGCACATCCTTGATTCTCTGCATCTGTCTGGGATACAGCAGCTAGGAGACTGCTCTGCTGGTGCCAGCTGTTATGGACCTCCCAACAGCTGGCGTGCAGCATGCCACGGCTCCTGCCCTTCTGTCCTGTACCCCTTAGAAAGCTGCATGGTACCAAGTGGGATTCTCCACCTGAGCAAGGACCACTCTGCAGGAGTAGGTTGCAGTCCAGCCCTAGATGTGGCAGGATCAGTGAAGGATTGATTGCCACTATGTTAAACCATCACTAGGAGGGACAGCTTATTTATTCAGCTCCTGCTCTGAATGCACGTCTAGTGACTGCCACCGTATTCTCCAGCGGGAGCTCATCCAAGCAATGTATCTGTTGAGTGCTGGATCCCTCCTAAGCTGTGGCATGGATGAATTAGAGCCAGGGATACCCACCTGTTTACCATTTACCAATTGCCAGGTTATTAATTCTTCCATTCAACGCTCATAGACCCGCAGCGTAAAACATTGCTTTTGGATGTAGTAATCTGGGCTTTGAGACGAAACAAGCTGCAGTTTCTTGCAGAGAGATGATAGGAACATTTCTTTCTGGAACAAGCCTATCTGTATAAGATGCACTCAGGGGCTTGCTCAGCTCCTCATTTTAAAATCCACTTTGTAAATGGAAATTAATTGCCATGTTTATCCCATGCAAAAGAAGCAAACTGTGCTGATTCCAATTTGCTTCTGTAAGTACAATGTAATTACCCACAAGAGTAAAGTGCTCATTTACGACGTGTGCTGCAGACTCAGAGCTATTGCAGTTCTAGAACCCCTTATGAAATAAAGAAAGAATATGAACACATTCACCCATTTCCGTGGGAAGTTTTGAGATGCCAAAAAATCTTGTGGTCCCAAATCAGGATGAGAAATCGAAATGTCAGTGTTTTGTAACCTGAAAATAAAAAAATATAGAAAAGAAAATCAGCCTGAGGCCAGTGGTAACAGAAAATTGCAACAAATTCAGTACATTTTGCTTCAATGTTGATGTTCTAAAGAACTTGTTATAAATAGCTTAAATTTCAAACTCAACAATTATTCCAAGTAAGAAAAACACATTTTTAAAAAAATTGTTGACAGTGTTAAAATGAAGTACTGTATTTTCTCATATACAACATGCCTCTTTGGCCCCAAATATCAGCCCCCAAAATTGGGGTGCATGTTTTAACTGGGGAAGGTATTTTCTTTGCTGGAAAAGGAGTATTCCTGGAGATGCATTGCCTTTGCAAGGGTTTGGGGGCCTAATCTTGTATGACATAGAGTAAGTCCTCCTGGGAGTATTGAGTGTCCAGGAAGTGTACAGACAGCCTGGCTGGGGCACCTGGCACCAGGAAGCTCCTACCCCAGACCAGCCTTCATGGACACTCTATACTCCCAGGAGGACTTACTTTATGTCACAGAATTGGACACAACTTGGGAAAACCCTTTTTTCCCCTACATTCTGCCTTCCAAAAACACGTTTTATTTGGGAGCATGTTGTGTGCAAGAAAAGATGGTATTTTGACAAATATTCCCCCACCCCGGAAAGTCCCCGTTCCTTCAAATTGGCATTTTCCTTTGGAAAAATGGGCTTTGTTGAAAATTTTTTGGCCAATTCTAGTTAAAACCAATTTTAACAATCCTTCAGATTCAACATTTTAGAAGAGATTAACCCCCCCCCAAAAAAGAAAACAAATTCATTTCTCCCTGAAATGCGCTAATCTTCCAGTATTTTGATCTTTTCTAAAGAGGTTAGTGAGGCTCACAACAGGGTCATGCCTGGAGGCATCAGGCTTCACAAATGAGTCAATTTTCAGAGAATTTTATAGTTTGGGAATGGAATGGTAATAAAGAAAACATATTTTGGGTAAAATATTGAAATGCTGATAAAGTAGACACCTTCAACTGGTCGATATGTTATACATACTAACTGCTGGAGCTGATTAAAATACAGAGCCAGGTCTTAATCAACCAAGTTGATCAATGGAGCTATGATGATTTACAATAGCAAAGGAACTTCATGGGCCAGACCCATTTGGTTCAGAGCTCGCATAGTAGAAGTAGAAATTTTAGGTCCGGCCCATCCCTCGATACCAAAACCTCCGATTCGCTTCCATGAGAGAAGGCTCAGGTCTTTTGCTTTGGAGTTGTTTTTCTGCACAGCATAAAGGGATACAGCTATTGTATTTTTAATTCCTTCAGGCAGATAGAAAATGCCTACAGGCCACAGCTGCAGACACAAAGCTGTCTAAAGGAAAACACCAAAAGCCGGTGTGATAATAAGCTTATTTTCATTAAAAATAAGCTCGTCTTTTTTTTTTCAGCCTTTGATTAGAATTTCCAAATTTCATAAAGCGCTTCTTCAAGCTCAGACTGAAAAAAAAAACAGTAAAGAAAAATTCCAAGAGAAAGTAAAGCTTTGCTCCAGCAGACTAATCCCACTCCTTGTTGCACGAGGAAGATGTTTTATTCTAAAGTTATTTAATTACGTCCAGAAAGGCATGTTTAATTTTGATTGTGACTGGAATCACTCATGTCCTCATTTAGGAAGTCCTTCTAGAGTCTCCGTGTGTCCTAAATGTAGGCTCTTTGAAGCATTGCTAAATGGGGTAATTTTATTGTACGCTGAGTTTTCTTGTAAAAATTATTGTCTTTCTGTATGTCTAATTAAAATAAAGATGTAATAAAGAATTTACAGTTTTAATTAGAGCATAGATCTTAAAGCAATTATAGTGTGATTAATAATTCCTTAACAGGCTTTCTTACGCAAGATGAAGAAAAAAGATTTCAGCCCCATGAAAAATCAATATGCATTACTCAATTACAATACCAGAGTTACACAAAGCAATCTAGGGCCCAATTAAATTGCTTCTCTTGTTAAACTGGCGGTGGAGCCGGCAGTTATTAATGAGGTTTGGTTTATTTGTTTGTTTGTTTTGTTAAGGAATAGATTATTTTTGTTCTGTTTATTGAAAAGACATTAGGAAAATCAACAGTGACTCAGGGCCAAATGCTGATTGCAATACTTTTCCCACTGAGTAACAGGGAGGGACAGAATTTGGTTTTATTTGGGGTTATTTGTGTCTACTGAGTGAGCAGCCCCACAAAGTGAAGGGTTTTTTTCCCTCTGTTTTCAGCCAGGGCCCAAGCCAAAGCTAGCTGGTGTGAGTGGAAGCATTCCCGTTGTATCAAAGGGTTTTGGATCAGGCCTCTGCTGCAGTCCTTCCCTCCTACGTGGGGAATCCAGCTTTGAAAATACACCATAAACTTGGGTCCATCACATGCTTTCATTCTTTCTTCAGGAGCAAGCATGTAGATCGTGCTTCACACCCATGATTCACTGCATACCATATCGCTTTAGTGACAGAGAACACATACATGTCCTAGTGTGACTGATGGTAAACTCCAGATCCATCGTCATAATCATCAACAACTCCCCTCAGACCACATATGGTGACCAAAGATCACATCAGACTGCATCATTCCCTGGCATGAATAAAGACAGAGAAATCTATTTGAAAAATGGATATGGATCAAAAAGGGATTTGTTTATAGTAGTTGTGCCACAAAATATGGCCCAAATTTAATGGAAAACTAAATGGTCTAGGAGCCTGATGCAGGACAGCACTTGACCAAAGCATCAGTTGCAGTAACTCTCAGTGGCAGACTTCAAATGCTTGTCCCCAAACCTGTATAGTCTGGGGCTTTCTTTTGGTCCCTGGACTGTAGATGTTTAATTAACTCATAAATAATTGCATGGGAATATTTTCAAACTAATTAGTTATGGGGTTGAGCATTTCAAAAGTGTTGACCGTTGGCCTAGGCCTGCTCACATGAAGGTGTTTTGCAATTGCCTTTAAACAGAGCAGAGTTAAGTCAACCAGAGCACTGACAGAAGTGCACCCTCTGTTCTAACTCATGGCACTTCACAGAAAGCACCATGAGTTAGACCAACCCTCCCAATCCAACAGACAATGAAACGGCCCTTGAGTGAGAGGGTGCATGCATTGGAGCACCCAGCTGGGGGGCAGGGGCTCCAATCCATCCATCTCACCCTCTAGCACAGACTGGGCAAACCCCAAAATAGTTTCATAGTTTCATAGTTTCATAGATTTAGGGTC
>NW_017728997.1:13437129-13445342 GCF_001723915.1 Gavialis gangeticus | reverse complement strand
AAATCGCCCATGACAACTACATCCCTTGCTTTTAGTGCCTCCTTCTCCTGCCTTCTACCCCTTCCATCTTGAGACAGCACCAGGGATGGGGCTGGGCTGCTTCAGCCCAGCTCTACTCCCGGTATGCGCTAACAGAAGTTAATGAAGGTGATCCACTTTGGAGCCCATTCATCTGAACCCTCATGTAATTTGTTGTGCAATCAGGCATTTTGTAAAATGCCATGCACTTCTGTCAGGGCACAGCCGTAGAGTGCTTTCAGTGGCTGACCATGCAACAAAACATCACTTCTGTCAGAGACCACAGTGCTTAGACCCTGTATGTGTCTGTTGCAGCTCACAGAAGTAGGTCTGTAGAGTAGCTTCGAAAATTCAGTGCTACAAGCTACAGCAACTGGTCTTTTTCTATTAACAGTGATTCAACAAGCTGCTTTTATTGCCATCACCAGATTTTATGACAAGCCATGCATCACATCTCTCATTAATAAGCCAGTTGCCTTAATATGAGTTACAAACTAGATTAATTAAAAATAAAGCATTAAAGGCCATTTGACATGAAATAAAAAATATTTCCAGTGCAATGATACATTCATTTGAGTGCAGACAGCCCCTCAGATCAAGCTGCCCAGCAAATGGAGCTACACTAATTTAAATGTACCAGAGGGGGAAAAATGATCTCACAAGAAACTTCTCTAATTTGTCATTCTGTAATATGGATTGCAGCCTGGTCACTCACTAATTGATCATTAAGAGTATATTGGGGAAAAAAGTGAATTTCACAGAGTGAGAGGAAGGGAGGAAAATCCTGGAGACGAGGAAGGATTGAGATCAATAAATCTGGAGGATGTTGATATTTTACTGTATTTAGTTCCAGCTCTAGTGGACCAAGATTTGAGCTATGGCACAATGGGTAGAGAATTACTTACAGAATGGAGACTGCATTGATATCTGAGAACAATGTCCTATTAACTAAAGCAATGCATAAGATAAAATGCATATGGACTGTAGACCGACCTACAGCTACTGGTATCACGGACAGTCAAGAATCATTAACTCGCCTCAATTTGAGGTGAACTGTTGCAAAACTATTTAATAAATGCAGGCTGATTTTGGTGACTATTATTGCATTCAAAAAACCGCCCCCAGTAAACCCTAAAATAATTCTGAAGAAGTGAACATGCTCTGTTTCAACTTTTAAAAAAATTAAATATGTTGGGACAAGAAGTGACTGGGGGCGGGGTTCAGTTTGAAGCAACATTTTTTGAAAGACTGGAGACACTGAGAGTCTCTAAAATTTCCATGCCCTAGCTATAGCTCTGTTCAGGGCTCTTCAGGGCTTTTAATGGAGGGGTTCGGAGATATTTCGAGCTGTAGTGTCACTAGCAGGCTGATGATAGCCAGCTCTACATCTCCTTTCTGTCAGCTCAAGATCTAGCAATCAATAGATACAGCCATTTATTCAGTTTACGAGAGGTTCAGAAGTACATTTCTGAAACAAAAATAAAGGCCAGCATGTCTGAAGGATCTTTTTTTTTTTGTCACGATCATCATTGTCATTATTAGGCAGAGTCTTTATTTTGCCCTAGCTATGAGACTGTCTTAGTAAGAAGGGCAAGAGCAATTTGGATGTTAAGTGAATTTGCTTTTTCTCACATTGGCCACAACAAAATTGGCTGAAGGCTAAAATGTAGAAAAAAAGAATGACGCGGCTCACATGGAAGGAAAGCAGAATGCACTAGAGAAATGGCTCAAGGATTGTCCACCCGTGTGAACACATAATCTTTGTAATACAGCCAAGGTCAGGGAGACCTATTGTGATCTCCTAACACAAAAGCCAGTTGTTCAACTCAAAGTAGCCTGAGGGTGGTTTAAAGTACCTAATTTTTCCAAAATGTCAAAAAGCTGGCATGGGGGATATGTGTAACCTTCTCATTTGAGCAACTTCATATACTACTTCCCATTTTTTTTTTTTACATTCTCTTTCAGCTAGACCCTAGCCTTTCCCTGCATGCTAACCTGACTGATTTCTTGAGATGCACATCAAATTTCAGCACGGAGAAAACTCTCATTTAATTTGAATGTACCATAACACCATTATTTGTTTCAGTATGTAAGATAATGTAAAATCTGCCAGGCAGCAGAGGCAAAAGAACAGCAAAAATAATAATTAGGTGATCAGATTTTGTTTTCCAGATAATATACAGAGTTGTTTCTAAATGGCACACCTGAGGCTTGGATTTCAAACTGTACACAGGACCCAGGAGTTTCACCCATCCCAGAGGACAGTTGTTAAGGTCAGATTAGGATCCAGATTCTGATGCCTCAGATATTTGGCATGTTTGGATCTGTGATTAAAATCCAGAATTGCTCCATTAGCAATAATAGTTTGCCACTGTATGATCTCTAAGTGCAGGAGCATCTGAGGGGAAGGAAAACGAGATTAGCACTTGACTGTCTTGCTAGCTGGGGCCCACCGGCAGTTATTGTCATTATGAACTGTGAAGTATGTGCGCTTGCTGTAAATGACTCAGTCATGCCAACATCCCTAGATGGGACTTGTAGTGACCACTGGGCTCAATAAATACAGATGTAGAATGAATAAGAACTAGCAATAAACTTTAGTGTTGAGCAGTAGGCAACCTCTGCAGACCCTTTGTCTCTCTAACTTGGCTCACAGCTACTGTCAGATTAAGGGACCAGCTACCAATTCCCAACTCTTCTAAATTAGGGAGTGTCTGTAAGTTACAACTTTTAGCACTACAGGACTCAATACCATCAAAGGCAGTTACATCAAAGTGGGCTGTTCAGCGCGAGGTGTAGTACTGGAGTGAGGCACAGTCCTTCACAGTTTCAGTGAGTGGGTGAATGACTGACTGACTGACTGACTGACTGACTGAATGAATCTAGTGCCTGGTGTGGTTTGCTATTGTCACTGATCATTGCTAGTTAGAGCATGTTTTTGTGGACTCCCAGCAAAATGATATTTCATTTTAACCCAGAGCTTAAATGAGAGAGGTTGGCCTGCTGGCTGAGGGATCCCAAGGCAAACTGATGAAAGAAACTGGATGGTTAATCAGAGCAGGAAAAAATGACTTCCGTCAATGAGAACAAACAGGACCCTCACTGCCAGTTTATTAGTAGCGTTAAGGAAAGATGGGATGATCAGGCCAATGCAATTGCCTTCTGCAGGGGCAAGCCCCCGGGAGCTGGAAGCACAATGAATGCAAGCAGATGCTGCATTGCTACACACGCTGGATGTGCAGCCACCGCCGCTTTGTACCTGGGGATTTGGGTGTCTTCTCTGCTGCATAAGTGCGGATCTAGCTGCTATTCCAGCAGCTAAGCAAAGGCCTACTGTACGCTGCGGCAGCCCATTCGTGCCTGGACAGCGATGCCGCACATAATTGCATGTCCACTCAATAAGGGAGATATAAATGCAAAAGCCAGCAGAGAAAGGAGACGAGGCCCTATCACTACAGAACCTGACCCTTCAAGACCCTGTTTGGCCCCCGTTTGTGTGAAAGTAAGGAGGAGATGTGGGTGCCAAGTACCTAGTCAGGATTGTGCCCTGATTCTGCTTTTGTGACACATTTGAAACCGGTGGGCCTTGCACTCCTGTTACCAAAAGCAAAATGTGGTCCCTTGTCCTTAACCATTGCCCCTGACCTATGCACATGCTGCTCCAGTTGGAAACCGAGAGGTGAAAGGAAATATCAGGAAACCATTTGTCTGGGCGTACTTTTCACCTCCTCATTTCCATGTCTCCTGCAAGACTGAAACACCGGCATTGATTTCACCACAAGATAATGTTAATAGGATCGATAAACCACAAGGAGTATAGCAAAGCGTCTGCTTTTCACCCTCCAGAACAGCACAAGGTGCTTTGCTATTAGGAACATGGGTCTAATCTGCCGTTCCTCACTCGTCTCTGGCTGCTTCTAGACGCGGGTGGGGGACTGACTGTCTGCCAGGTACAAAATAAATGATTAGCTCACTGAAATCATTTAAATTTTAATATCACTTCAGAACATATAAAATATTACTGATGCAATTAAGAAGAGACAATCAGTTCAGGGCCTCAGAGAGTGGGTGCTCTAATATGAATGAAGAAAATTCTTCTTGGAAGACTATTAAAAAACCCCAAATTTCTCTCCAGCTAAAACCTACAAGGCTGTATCTGGAGCTGGTAAAATCTGGTGCCCTGAGGCCAGGTTCTGTCAATAGTTATCAGTATTATTTCAATGTGTGCTGAGGGAGGATTTTTAATATGGAAAAGACGGGATTAAAGCAATCTAGATGGTCAAACAATTCCATCAAAGTCAATGGCACTACACTACTTCAGAGCAGAAGGGAAGCAAGCAGAGGGCATAAAACTGTCCTGATACATAAAATCTTAGTTTGTTTTTTATCTCAACAGTTTAAGTTTGCTTTCCTTTACTATAAAGTGAAATGCAGCATTTTAACAACCTGTTTGAGAGATTCTTATATGGTAAAATGCCACTTAGCCTCTTCATAATTTCTTTTCTATATCTGCATTTTGAAGATACTCTCTAGGAACTTACCAAACAATATGATGGCATTTCTATTCAAATATATAAGGGCTGGTACTAAAAAAGTGAAAGAGTTGAATTCAGGGAAAGCAATTTACCCAGTAAAGAGGGTAGATCCTATTTTGCTCTTAGTTAAACTAGAGTCAGTCCAGAGTAACTTCCATTATTTACTCCACCTTTACACAAGTGTAAACTGAGAACAGATCTGAAGAAGGGCATTTTGTCCCTAAAAGCTTCTGTAATATCTCTCCCAACCATACAGCTGGGAGAGTGCAACTATAACCGAATTTAAGACTTGCGTGTACAGGAGTTGTCAGGAAAGTTCATCCAAACTGCCAAGGGAGTGTATTGCACTAAATTGGATAAAGCATTCAGATTTTAGACTACAATTTCATCAAAAAAAAAATCCTGATTTAAAATCTGGGGAAACACCAGCAGAAAGAAACTTGATTGAGGACTTTTGGAGGCCACATCTGCAAAATCTTCTTCCACTGCACACTGTAATCCCAAGAGTAGTTCCTGGATGTAGGTGAATGGGAGTCACAGCAGGGTCATGCTGATATTAGGAAGGGTTAGTCAGGTAAGTAAGGACTGCCTTTAAGGGTTGATTCTTAATTTCCTGGTAATCATTCCAGAATGCTTACAGTAATTATCACAGTAATAGTTTTGAATAGTTTTTACAGCCTGATGGGAAAAAAACAGAACAAAAACGTAATGACAACACGGTTGGCAGCTGAATTGCCAAACAGTACACAGTTTTTTTTTCATTTATATAGATTGACTTTGGTATAACTGCTTAGGATGTAAACTCCTGTATCAATTCAAGTATACCAAACTATGAAACCATGACCCAATGGAGCCATGCAGAATAGACATTGATGAACATTTTGAATTTGATTTTGTCTGAGAACTTTTTTGCTGAAGCCTTTACTTATTTACAATTTTAAGTCACACTCAGTACTAAGTTCTCCTAAAATGCCTTCAAGTGCCCTAAAACTATCACCTCTAATTTTCTTATGATATTCCAATTTCTGCAATACAATTAATTCTGGTAGTACCTGCAGCCTCCTACTAGTCACAGTGGTGGTTGTTTGACTTCCAGTATAGAGTCATTGACTCTTACCCCTGTTGTCAAGTTGCAGGAAGGGGCACAGGGATGGAGGCGGAGAAAATGATTTTACATAAAGTGAATATTCATTGTTTTGCAGACAAGGGTGACTTCCAGTACAACATATAATAGAAAGAAGGGCTGCGTAGGGGGAGCACAGCTCCACTGATACCCATTTATACATGAGGATCTTGACCCCAGGTAATGGATAGTGTAAATGGGTGTATCTAACACAATGGTTTGATCACGAGAGAAGATAAAGCCTTTCTCAACTTATTAGCACTTTCCACGAACTTGGAATAGATTTTTCCTCTTCAAATTCCTAACACTTCTATTTCCCCCCCAAGCTGCCCATGGAAATGTAGAGTTAGGGGAAATTTAGATTAAAGCAGATTCAACGAGCAAATTTAAAAGAGAAAAAAAAAAGAAAAGAAAAAGAAAACTCTAGTGTTTAATTACAGGCACTTTAAGTAAGTAGTTTTGTTTGGAAAAGATTGTATAGATTTAACGTCCTTATCTGAGGACAAGAAAGTCGAGAAAGTTATAGGACTGGAAAGGGCAATAAGAAGGGTCAGAGAAGGGCAGAGCTGGTGTAGTAATAATTTAAAAGAACACACTATACAGTGCTTGGTGTCTGACAGATCACTGTATTCAATTCCACAAGGAGACGGGTTGCGTGCCAAGGAAGATGTTTCAGCATGCCGATGGAGCTCCTCGGGGAAAACTTTGATCAAAGAAGTGATTAAGAGGGATCTTACAGGGTCAAACTGAACTCCTTTGTTCTTCTGATTTTTTTTTTTCCCCAAAAACATTTGCACTCAATAAAGCTGGCTCTGCTCTTGAGTACACATTGGCAATTAAATGCTTGCTTGGCTAGCTGAACCCCCTCTGTCTCGTCTCTGAAATTTGTTTTAGGAATGAGGTAGAGGAATACGGCGCTTCTGGATTCCGGGAACCTCCACTCCCCGAACGGCATCCGCTTCTGCTCATGTCACAAGCCTGAGCCACTCATCACTCTTTCCAAAACTACGTTTGCAAGAAGGCTGCTCAATGCGGTGAACAAAATCACAGGATGCATTTCCTCTGTCATTTATCAGGCTCACCTTAAATGGTTTCTTCAAAATGCAATATGCCCTTCAATCAAAATCTTTGATAAAGAAAGCTAATGGACATGATAAATACGGCAAATTGCAGTCAGTAGAGTCCTCCCAGCAGAGAATTTGGCCTCCACAAACCTTTACCTGCAACTTGTATTATAAAGGCACAAGACCATAAAGACCAGTGTGCTAACTTCTGTATATGAAATAAATGAATGGTGCTTTCATTTTAAATGTATTTTAAAATTGAATGGTGCATCGATAACTATGTCTGCATCAGGGTGGGAACAGGAACAGAAGCAAAGCAAACAAACACACACCACTTACACGGTGTGGCAGAAGGCAAGGTAGAGTTGGACCTTATAGAATAACTGAATCAGAGATGCATACACAAGCTTTCATGAGCAAGAAGATGTTGAACACCTTCACCTCTGATGGAAGCCAACGGGCCGTGTGACACATTGCTGGATAAGACACTAATTGTGCCGGACCTGAATGTGAGGTCTAGCCATCTTTCCGAATGAAATATAGCTTGCGATCAAACCTGTTTTTCTCCTGTAAGAACTGAATCTACCTAAAAAGGTCACTGGCAAACTACTTCCCTCCAGTTGCTACACCCGCGACACATAAATGAGAGCCTTGCAACTATGAAAGGCAGCCCAGTTACCCAGTCCCTGAAACGCAGGGAGGTTTTGTCAGGCAACCTGTATCAATATCAAACATCATCCACCAGCTCAATAAAATGAACAAAAACTGTTTTATCCCCAAAGTCCCATAAAAATCATGAACTATCAGAGGAGTCACAAAACATTACATTCTAGTGCTAGTATGTAAGTGTTGCACTAGTGCAGGTTAATGTTTGAAGCCTGCTAAATACAAGTCCAACTATAGTGTCTTTGACTTCCTGGCATCAAGAGGTGGTATGAATCTCTTTTCCACATAAAATATTCACTTACTACTTCATATGGCTTTTCTCTTTAAATTTGAGGTTTAAAATCCAAGGATGACATTCATTTAAATCATTTATATTCCTTTAAAGCCACACTGACACATGTAAGCGGGGGGTTTTTTCCTGCCTATTATGGCAGGCTTTTTCTTCCTATGCATCTGCGACAGTGTGAAAAATGCTGAAAGGCTCTATTTCCCCAACCCCCAAAGAACCATTAGAGAAAATATGCTTTATTTGCCCTTATTTCATACGAAGCATTACCTAGATGAAAAAAAATCTTTTCTTTTCTCTCTTGTTCATCATCATCATTTTTTTTTTTTGCTTGCTAAAATGTGTTTTCAAAATTCTCCATACAAATTCTATTTGCACAATCCTTTGCAAGCAGGTAGAAATTATACCTCTGAAAATGGCTGCTAAAAGTTTGATTTATTAACAGCAGCTTGTTAAATGTATCTAAGGAAGAGAGGAATTCTTTTTAATAATGAAAGTATCCCCCCCACACACACACACAT
>NW_017728997.1:13423477-13437118 GCF_001723915.1 Gavialis gangeticus | reverse complement strand
AGTATCCCCCCCACACACACACACATACATACATAGCCCTATTTCCATTTTCTAGAGAGTCTACAATCTTTACTCACTTGTCACCTTTAAGGAGTTGGGCAAATGAGGAAAGACGGCACAATCCAGGACTGCGTAATTGCCCCCTCATTAAAAAAACTAGGTAGGTTGCAAGCTAGGTAGGTGTGCGAGTATGATGATACACCAGACTCCTGACCACCTCCTTGCATGTGCAGCACACTCGCGCACCCAAGTGTCAACGATACAGCAGTTGTGCGGCTCTGCCACATTAATGATGTGTAGAGGGGGAAAATGAAGCATAGGAGAGAAGAATTAAAAAGCTGATTTAGGAACAGGCACAGAAACTACCACAAGCACTACTATGGTTGACTGCAATCTCGGATGTGAAGCTCTGAGGCCTGCCTCTTGCTCCAGGTGTAAGGAAGGAGGGGTGGTGCTGCTCATGGCTGAGGGCCAGGCTTGAGGATGGGTCTACTGCATTTCCCTTCCACTGTCTTGCTCCGAACAAGGAGGCAGGGCACGGTTGTAGCCTTGTTCTCAAAGGTTCGATGCAAGACTGGTGAGCAACTCCTACTTCTGGTTCAGAATGAGAAGGCCTTCCATTTAATTGGGGTTGGTTTACTGAACGCGAAGGCCAAGGGAATGGGTCTTATGCTCCTTAAAGTAAATGGCAAAGCTCCCGTTGGTTAAGCAGGCGTTCTCATTCACTATACACAGTAATGAGGGAATGCGATGGAAAGGAGTGAGTGGCAGCTGCCAGATTGATAGCCAGGTTGAGATATCCTCACCCCCGCCGTGTCTTGTTCCACATTATGGGCCACGCTATCAAATGCAAGTCTGACAATCTGGTCTGGTCTGAAATGGAAACAGACTGTTCGGAGAAAGTGGTCTAATTGCATCCCAGGGCCGCAGAGGGCTTGTCTGCCCTTTTTAGCAGGATTAGCTTAAAATCACTATTTTTAAGGTGCATTAAGGGCATGTGTCCACCCATGCACCTTAAAAAAATGGCAATTTTAGGCTGATCCCACCTAAATTTGATACCTGAGTAAAGGAAGTACCAAACTTAAGCTGGCATAGCTAAGTCACGTTAACCCACATGGAGACACTTAATGAGCGTTAAAGCATTGTGTGTCAATGGACGCACACTGTGTTAATACGCATTAGTACAGCTACCCATTAGCTATGCCGGCCTAAATTTAATGCACCTTAATGTGCATTAGCATGTCTATGTGTAGACATGTGTCTAAATCACCTTAATGTGTCTTAAAGGCGCATTAAGTTTAGGCACGCATAACTACACATGTAGACGTGCCCAGAGAGAATTAAATTCTTCTTCTTGAAGAATCATCTGGGAGCGGTAGGCCACAGTGAGCAGAAGTGAGCTATTTAACCCTCTACGCAGCTGATTAACAAGTGCTGATGACCAGAAAAGAACTGCACCCAAACAGTTCAGTCTCAGATGGAGAAAAGCTCTTAATTAGTGCCCGGTAATACTGTTGTTAGGAACATGCTAGTTAAATGACACACAACAACTAAAGCGCTACTTCAACCACCCCATAAAGATAAAGCACGGTTCCCTTCCCTTGATGGCACTTATTATTTTCCTTCACGAAAGGCTAAAAAGTGACCTTTGCAGGATCTCGCTCTCTCTTTTTCTTGAAAAAACCCACACAAAAAAAGCCATATCAGAGCGCAAAGCTCACACTGAAAGGAGCATAGCCTTTTTAACCATAGTGGAAGCTGTAAGATGGGTCTCTCCTGGAGGGATTTCAAAAGCACCGCTGCAGTTGCAATAAGCAAATGAAGCGAAGTATGGGCCACCGAGTCAAAGAGAGAATGAGAGCAGGCTTACTACAGTGAGCTATTTTAAACCATCATTGGAGATCTGTAGCCGAGCTCTCCAGCGGCCTGCTTCTAGCTAAAAGGCTTCCACTTGAGTGCTTCAGATCATGTAAGTTTGTTTAAGATGCATAATTCATGAAGGGTGCATAACACCATCCTTGAATAACTTTTCACTCACCACCTGCTTGATAGGGAGAGAACTGACAGAAGAGTGCGACTCCAAAAACCTGACATTATCATGCTATGAGTCCTGGGAAAGGCCACTAGGCACCGATCGCTCCATTGTCGTAACCCCTCGATTATTGTTATTGCCAGAGGAGGCTAATTGCATTGATTAATTCCCAGGCTATGGCAGTTTTCATCCATTACCATAGCCATTAAAATAAGAGCGAGAAAAATGGAGATGAAGACAAAGGCCTATTTACATTTCAGTCCTTGAGAAATGCAAGTAAAGAAAATACCTCTTTTTCAAGGCTGAAAAAAAAAAGCCTATTGCACACCAAAGGCCAGATCCTACCATCCTGACTCATGCTGTGCAGGACCTTGCTAGTGCAATAGTCCCATAGAAATCAACTTGGGGACCGCTTAGTGTGAGTAAGGAAGGCATGATCCAGTTCTTAGGAAGTGAATAACAAAAATGCAGATCTGTAAAGGAGAGATCCTAAGTGAATATTAAAAGAGGAGCATCATTGTGGCCAGTATAGCTAGGCCCCTTTACTCCCGCTTTGAATCTGTCCCATTACAGGAGGTCAGTCTAAGCACTTGAGTTTTAATTAGCACTGGTACACAGCACCGTTCAAAACTTGAGAGTGCTTATATAGTTGCCCTACTTAAAAGCCCAACTGTTGAGTGATTGGGGATGATTTATGGACTTTGTCTGGCGATAGCGATCGTACGGAAGTTGCTGGGAGACAGAAAGAAAGGATTTTTTTTTATATACATTTCATTTTGGGAATATCTTTGCTGGAGCTGAACTGTCACACGTCTCCCCGACTGATCAAAATGCGATTGCGCTCGTTGTGCGGCGTTATTAAAAAAAACCCCAAAAACAGGGCAAGCAAAGGTACAAAGAGAACAGGGATGGGAACAATAGATGAAGTGAAGGATATCGCACGTGGGCTGAGAGAAGAGCACTTCCTTAATTATTTATATCCTGGGTAAGCCAGCCCAGCAGTCAGTCTTTTCCCTCACCTACCTGACACCCAGGCTATTCTCCCTGGCGCTCCATTTATTTTGACTCCTTTAACGTTGCAATAAGCTTCCTGCTGACAAGCTTGAAGTGACATTTGGATTAACTACTGACACATTTTATTTCCCGTTAAAGGGACTCAGCCGCCACAAGGACACAAAGATACCCAGACGGCAAAACAGGGTGACTTCATTTTTGAAAATGGACTGCACAGGAGCCCTTTTATAGTGAAGGCATTTTTCTCCCCTGCTCCAAAAATGACTGTTTCACAGCAGACCAATGCATGGCGATCTGCATACAACCACCCTGGACTTCCCCGGCTTTGCTCCCTGCTGCATCACCGAGCTCGCTCTGAAGAGTCGCACTCAATAACCAGAAAGTTTCCCACCAGGAGATCCAGAGCCATTTCATTACTGGGAGATGATAAAGTACTCGACAATATAGTCAGTCCCTGTCATCTATTGCCATCTGGGAAGTGATTTCTAAGTGAGATAGAAAAAGACCGCTTAGTTAAACGCGGAAACTCTGATGGAGTGCAAAATGCAACCTTACCACCTTTCTATTACCATGGAAATGAATATGATTTCTTTCTTTTCTGGGCGATGATTGGAGCCCAGTTCTCCTCCCACGTACCCCATGCATAAGCAGAGATATGACACTGAACACTGGTATCTGAGAGAGACGTGGGGAGAGACAGGGAGAGCGAGAGAGAGAGTCTCTCTAAGAAATGCTCTTCCTTTCCTGTGCTTGGAGCAATCAGAAGAATTTAAAGGGGGGAAAATATTGTTTTTTTCCCCCAATCAGGGGCATGAGGTGGGTCTTATCAATAATCTGATTTTACCATTCATGGTAACATTTGGAGGAAAGTACATCACACACATTCATTCCTCTTATTATGTAGTGTCTTTTTTAGTAGAAAGCATGACAGAAATGCATGAAGTGGTAAGTTTAGGAGGATCCTTCACTCTGACATTTCTGTTTTCTAGGTCATTTTATTTGGCACCCTGCACGGTGAGTTCATGGCCTTCTTTGTTGCCCCAGGGCTGGACAATAGCACGCAACCTCTGCCTCGGGTCACGGCTGAGGCGCGGCTGCTTCACCCCGAGGGCAGCTCCCAGAGGAATGAGGGCTCCTCTTTGCCCATCTTGTGCTGGAGCGTGGTGGTCAATCATTTCTTGCACAAAGAGGGGTAAGTAATGGGTTTCCACCCACTGCACACGCAGACCAGGTTTGCTGAGAGTTAATGCACTACCTCTTTTCATTCAATTTGCACAACTTTGCTCTCAGGAGGCTGACTGCCCCGTAGGATCAGCCCAGCCAACACCATTACAGTTTACGTTACTAGTAGTTCCCAGTCTTCTCCTGTCTGGTGAGGGCAATATGCAGGGGAAGGGGATTTTATTCCTTCTTTGTACCATGGTGGCAATGTAACGGGTTCTTTGCTTTCACCTGGGGAGAGGAGAGAGAGCAGAGCATCAGCCTTGTGATACTCCGTAACCTTTCCCAAATGCCCGACCAGAGCCCGCAGAGGACCGCTGCCAGCTTGCGCCAACATTATCTGCTCTTTCGTACCTCATTCTTGCTCTGCCCATAATTGAATTGCCGGCTAATGGCATCGTCTTTGAATAGAAAGGCCATCTCTGTGCAGGGGCTGGAGCCGCATCTCCAGGGTGGTGGCTCAAACGTACAGTGGAGCCGTCTTTTAGAAGGCTGCAAAGTTGTGCGAGATCAAGATGGATTTGACCATTATTTATTCATCGTTCAGCTGAAGGAGTTTCTGGACTTCAGAAGTCAGGGTGGGGACCTGAGGGGATAATGGCTCTGATGAAATTGCAGGGCCTGCATACTGAATACAGCGCTGAGGTTGGGCAGCAGAGCATCGAGATCTCCTGGGATCCCCAACGTGACACTCAGCGAGCTAGTGTGCATCAGCTCCTGCACTCCCCAGGGTTGAATCAGAGCAACCCTGTGGAGCGGTCCCATGCTGCTGAAAGCAGATCTGCCTAGACGGGTGGACTGGAGCGGTTGTGGGGCCCCCAACAGACAGTTTTTGGGTATGTGCTGGAGACTCCCAAGTTATAATGATATAATATTGTCATATAATGATATGATACAATAGATATAATGAGGCCTCAGTGTTGCTCCAGAGTCATACTGAAAACTGGGAGGCTGCGACAAGGCTTGGCCTTTCCAGGAACCAAAAAAAGATAAGCCCAGGAGCGTGCTTGTCATGAACTGCACCTGCGACTCGCTCCATCTTCCCCAAAGTGCAGCATGTGCAGGGCAAATGAAAGCACCACCCATTAGTGCCTGATGACTGCACGCTTGGAGAGAGATACTGCTGTCAGGGGAATGTGCATACAGTAGAAACTGGCTTCAGGCATCAAAGCCTGTTTCAGCATCGAGGAAACGGGCATTTGGGAATCGGACGTGCAAAGAAACCTCCGTGTATTTGAATATCTAGCCAGGAAGCATGGCTGAGGCCTGGGGAAAAAAAAGAGGTCAAGAGAGTTGTACCTGCTGACACCAGGGACGGCTCAGAAAAAGAGAGAGAACAAGCAAGCACTGCAAAAGCCCATACAAAAAACCCCAGACTAGTCCTAGCTGGGTGAAGGGACGAGAGATCCCTGCAAGCGCTGTAGTGGGAGGAGGTGCATGACCACTACTGCAGGGGAAGACTGGTTTAATGGAGAAGATGCTAAACTTGAACTCAGGAGGTTCATGTTCAGCTCCTCCTTCCTGGGAGAACTCAGGCAAGGCGGTGAGCTTGTCCCATGCCTCAGCTCCCCATCTAGAAACGAGCCATGTTGGGTGTCTTGCGAAGATAAAACCCATCAGGCGAAAGCCAGGGATGTGCGCTGCGGCCTAGGTTGTGTCCCTCGAGGTATTCACAGGGCAAGATTCGACGCCAGCGGTGCAGTCCCGCTGATGCAGACTGGCACACGAATCACCCCAGGGTTTGTACCGCCGAAGGAAAGCGCCGAGCAAACAGGCAGCAAAGTTTTTGCAGGCAGCACCCGCAGGATCGGTTTCTTCGGCTCTGCTCCTCGTCATCTCAGATAAGCTCACAGCCTGCAACCCTGCGAGAGGCATGGTAATGAACAGTCGCTCCGCTCTGCAGCTGGGGCAAGGAGCGCAGCCTCCTGTCCGGCCGGGCTCGCCAAAATGAGACTCGGCGTCCACAACGGCATTACTTTTCCAAAAAGGGGCCAACAAAGTGGCAGGGCTCGCGTTCAGCACCGAGTGCCAGAGGGGCAGTAAGCCTTGACATGCAGCATATATCCACATAGCAGTAAAGAGGTTAAGACTCTCTTGGTAGGAACCAGTAAGGCAAAGAGCCTCAGGAACGACAATTTTTCTTTGCTGACGGCCCCCTTAAGAGAACACCGGGAACAATTTCTTATGCCTCAGTAATGGTCTTTCACCCAAGAGCTCCAATACGTGAATGAGAGCAATACTGTTTGTACAGGGACACGTGTGCAGTGCAGAGAGCACACGTTTTTATGGGGAAGAGACACAGCAGCCCCAGCCGCTGTGATACTCTAAGTGACAATCCAAGGACCGCCTGAATCCAGACCCCGTGCAACTTTGCAGGCTGGTCATCGTATGGGGCATACGGGTGTTCACTGGGTTTTCTTTTTCAGACCTTACTGAAGGCGTCTGATCCATAAACCACGAGGCCGCACCCCGTTTTCTCAGGCCTTGTTAAGAAAATTTGCTGACAAAAATGTGGCGTCATGAACAAATGCCGTTTCCGCTCATACAATATTTAGGCCAGAATCACACTGAGAAGCAGCAGGTGTTTTCCCTGTACCAGCCTGACCAGGGCAAACGATGCAGACAGCGGTACATCATTGCACAAGGAGCAGGTACAGTGCGTGGCTGGAGTTAGCAGGGCACGAAACGCTGCTCTGTGAAAGAGGAGACGAGCGTGGCCTGACTGACCGGACACCTCCTGGATTCAAAAAACCTAGGGTGTTTGCCCTGTTGCATGACACTAGCTCCCTGCACCTTTCTTTCTCCTCGTGTCCCTTCCTACTTAATCTATTGAAACTTTAAAATCTGAGTTTAGGTGGAGCCTGGGCTACAGAAGCCCTGATCTCAGTTCTGGTCTCACGGTACAGCTGTAAAACAAATAGTCATTAAAAAACGAGATGGTAGCAACATCACTGCATGAATAATAGGGCATTGTTTAAAGTGGCAGTTCCTGCAATATCATATTTTCATTTACTGCTAATAAGCTCAGCCAATAGTCAATAAATAATACATAAAAATCAGGGCTATTTTCTCCAAGCAGACTGGGCAATCCAGACACATCCGCCATTTAAATGAATGGAAAGTGCGTGTCTAAATCCCTTAGCCTACTTGGAAAACCTGATCCTGAATATTTAAACATGCATGAGGTCTCAGGAAACTCAGCAAGAGCAGATAGCTCCCTGCATCCAGCCGACTGTGACAGGAAGCCAGGGGGACGTCACGACGGCTCTTACTCACTTGAATGGACCTCCTGAAGTTCAGGGTCTGATTCTGCATAGTCATGAACCCCGTGCAAACTTTCATGCCAGTGGAAAGCATTAGTTGTCTTGCATTTTGCATTCCCTTTCCCTGGGGAAGCGATGGAAGGGGTACATGTTCTCAGCAGCACGTGAGCGAGTCACAAACCTGACTGCCATTTCCAAAAGGGATGTTGGCCATTAGAAGTCCACTTCTAATCACCTTCCTATGCCTGGAGGGCATTTGAAAGGGTCACTACCCCTGACCCCCAAAGTTATACCAGCAGTATCCTGGTGTAGATGATTCCCTTCTGGTTTAAACTAGACTGACAAAAAAACTCTTGACCTTTTGAAGAATTGTTTTGGCCTAAGGGTAGGTCTCCTCTGCAGACGGCAGTATAACATGGAGATACCCAGGCTGGCTCTAAGACCCCTCTTCTCAGCACAGAGCTCTGTACTGCCATTGCTATTCTGCAGTACCCAAGGCAGCTCATTTATAGCTATCTCAGGTTTTCCAGCACTATGCTGCAGACCGCAGCATGGACATATTGCTTTCTAAGTGGGAAATTGGTCATTTAGGGGCTTTGCAAATTTTTCCCCAATTGCAAGCCAGCAGAGGACTGGGTTTAGTGGGGTGCGACTGAATGTGACTCGGCGTGGCAGGTCCAGGTGAATTTTGCTTCGTCCACTATTTGAGGGTGGACAATTGGGGATAAAAAGGAGATTAAGAGGGGGGATCACGCTAATCCACAGTTAGGCTAGGGGCAAACTGGTTTACGTGATCAGAAACTGGCTTCAACCTGTAACAGAACATACGTTGTATATAAACCAGTTTCAAAATGGGTAAAACTGGTTTAAGATAAACCTGGTTGAATGTAGTATCAGACTTACCTGATTTGGGTCAAACCCATTTATGCAATGTCTGTCCCGGACCTTAAAGTGTAACATGCCGGTCTTCCCCTTCCATCTGTGAGCTGGAAGGACATCCAGGCTACATAAAGCTTTGAATCCTCATGGATCTGAATCCTCTCGTGCCCATGGCTGCTTCCCGGGTTGTTCCCATAGCCAACATCTACCCGTGCAAGGCTTCCAGTACAGCTTTGCTCGTGTTACGGTATTGCCGGGTAACATACACTCAGGAACACGAGGCGGGCAGAGGCTGCTTAAAGCTGCTCAATCCCACTTTCCCAGCTTAGACACCTTCTGCACCTGCCTCAAGGGAACTGAGGAACAAATTCAGGCCTGCGGGAATACCACATCGATTTATATAGGGTACAGCCAGCTCTATTAGGTGGCCACGTGTCCGTGAGCTTTACAGATCGCAGCCCCCCAAGAACAGGGAGGGCTGCAAGCATATTAAGAATATACCTGCAGCTCAGCCCGTACAGCCTCGGGATGGAGCAGTAAAGGAGGCCTGACCTCCGGGAAAGCTGGCCTTTTAATGTACAAACAGTTGTGTCTGCTGCAGATCTATTTTTCACTCTCGTTCCTTCCTGACAATTTTGCCACCCTTGATGAAAAATCGGGCTGGAGGAAAAAATGAAATGAGTTCTTTCTGACGAGTGCATAAATTTTTAAGCATTTCTGTCACTATATATTAGAGTTGCAAAGCACTTTAATGATGTTGCTAAGTTCCTTGCTCCTTCTATGGCATTGGATGGCAATATTAGTCTATGAGGTTTTGGGAGCTGAACAAATCTTCCCTTTCTCCCCGTTTCATATTAGCCATTAAATTTATATTACCATTGGAATCACAAGCAAACAGACCCGTTTCTATAATTCTGTGAGGAAATGAGGCTGACAGAGTCGTAGGCGGTGCGCAATATTATTAACAAAGCCCGGCTCTTGCTGCTCCCAGATGCACTGCCTTGTGAATATTCATATGGCGGCATTGGCGGTGCCCTCAGGACATAAGTGGCACTCTATTGCAAATCGGAGACCCACCTGGATGGGCATGGGTCAGTGGTTCAAGGGCCTACTGAGATGATCGCACTTAGGAGACCAAGATGAACAACTGGTGTTAGCCTGGGCTTCTGCCTGCGAGGAAGGATAAGATCTCTTTGGATAGCAACTTGCATACGCTGCAGAAGATACCCGTTGCAATACAAAGGAAAATAAAAAGACTAAAAAGCTTGTAGACCAGAATCTAAATGACTCGGTACCTTACTTCTTCAAGATGCGGACTGTGAAGATTAGGTTGTCGGATTCATCTTTAGAGGGCAGAACAGATGGCGAAGGCGCAGCGTCTCTTCTCTTCTGGATGCACGGGGATTTCCACAATTGCACATTAACTGCATCGGCAGCTTCTATACACATGTAAAAACTTCCATGCTGAGATAAAAATAGCCTTTAACGTTAAGTGTTATGTCCATTAAAAATACCGTGCACTAACTGTTTAGAACACGAATTGCTAATTGCCGATACAATAATGCGGAAATCAATTTACATTCTAAATGTCAATGGATAACACGCAGAGTCCTATAAATAATTATCCCATGTAAGCATCCCCTTTAAGGCTAAAGGAACAAAGAAAAAAGGTCTTTGCCAATTTATATTACGTATAAATCTACTTACACATATATCAACTGAGTGCTCAAACACATGGCTTCCATCATAGATAGTGGCATGGCTTCACTCTTTCTGGCTAAACTGTGTTAGTAGCAGTGCTCACATCTACTGTCAACAACATGGAGATGTTTTTAATAATTAAGGCAGATCAACAATATCTGGGAAAGGTTATTGTGCCCCCAATTCAAGATGCCATTCAAGCACTTGCCTTCAAGGGGACCTACTCACATGGGAAGGGTTATCCTGAGTAAGCAGGATGGTTGCTAAGGTTAAGGCACTGGGCTGGGATTCAGCAGACCTCCTTCAGCAACCAGTGATGACCAAGGCGTCATGTCAGGCAATGCTTTTAATGTACTTTGGCACCTAAATTGGGTCTGGTGGGATTTCCAGAAGTGCCTGTGTAGATATGGTCCCAATAGGCTCTAAGCTCTCAGCAGTATATAAGGGTTGTCTATCTGCATCTTTAGGTACCTAAATTTCTTTAATAATCTGGCCCATGGTCTCACTGGGCACAAGGATACAGCAGCACACCATGCCATACATTCATTCATCGAGTAGTTTCTGATAGCGCTAGCTGCAGACCCAGACGCAGGATTGCCCTGCTATTCAGGAGAGCTACCCAGTAAATTCTCCTGGGGAGAAAGCTGCACCCATGTGGTCTTACGGATGCGATCCCAAAGCGGGTAAGTGCAGAGCTAGCTCGCATAGCCCTGCATGGCATTGCACTCATCTTCCCTGCCTCATTTCACCAGTCATAAAAAGGGGTGATACCTCCTAGAGTCACTGGGAGGATAAATCAACAGATGTCTATGACTTGTTCAGACACTATAGCGATGCTGGCTGTGGAGCAGGCAGGCTGGACTGCAGTGCCTACATACAACACCGATATTTAGTGCATGTAACCATTAGGTTTGTGAATGGACCAGGTAGCTGACTGTACTTCCCATCGCTATTATCTATGGCTATAAAAGCATTAGCCTGCAAAGAGCTGTGTGATCTATGTTACAATCCCAAAGTTTGCTCTGCTGAGGATAGAAGCAAACTGATGCCTTGCAAGGATAAACACTTGGTTAAAATAGTGTTCCAGCCTGAGTGCTTCTTTAATGGTTCAGATGTATTTCCTCCTCTTAAACCTTTCTGTTGCAAATGGTATTTAGTTGCAATCCACCATGCTACAGAAACGTTATGACCACAGGCTGAACAAAACTCGCCTGTGGCACCTTCTTAAAAATATGCCCGGTGTGGGTTTCACACTACGCAACGAAGATATTACTTAGATTGGCTTTAGCTGTGACTACTCTTGTAAGCTGAATTGGAGAATGCATCAGAAGTCCAGATTCAGTGGTGCTCCCAGCTGCCTGGGCTCAGCCTCCTTTTAGCAGCCTCCCCGAAGTAAGCTGTCTTGACCAAATATATCAAGTCTGCTAAATGGCGCTAATGCTTTTATTTGAAACCTACACCCACCGACTGTGGCATTCTGTGAACGCAAAAAGAGGCGAAAAATCAATGACCGAGTGATTCATTATCCGTGGCTTGCCGAGTCCTTGCCCTGGAAGAGCACTCAGAAGCCCCCGGGAGTCCCACGCACCTCTCTACAGACAAACTTCGGCCTTGGTGTGATTTGAAACAACAAAATTACACAAAAAGAAAGCGATGGAAACCAACATGTTGGAAGTTCCTTTAATACCATGGGCTTTCATGATCACGTCCTTTGAAAGGGCAAAGAAAAGGTTAAACTTTCTTGTTACCGATGGGACAAAGAATCTACCTTCCTTTAATGAAAAAAAAATGCATAAAACACTCATTTGCACCCTGAGAAGCTCTTGTGCACGCGTTGAACTCGAAGCAAGCCTGTCGCCCTGAGGGTTTCAACAGGGCTATCGGACCCAGAGAGAGCCCCACTGATGTCAGAGAATTACTACTTGTTTGCTCCTTTCTAGCTAATGCTGAAGTGTTTTGCTGGATCTTGGTGCTCTCTGTCTCCTGTCCCCCTCCCTCTCCCTTTCTCTGGAGGACACATGATGGATAGACGGATGGACGTGTCTCCGAGGAGGACAGAACCAATCATGAAGTCATATACAATGAAAAAAGACAACGTTAGTGCTTTTGTTACAGCAAGATTGAGCTCAGAGCTGGCTTTATTTTTCCCCCCCATCCATCCACAAATATTTACCATCTATATCGCTTGCTGTCTCTTTGCGAGATGAACTACAAACCTCTGCATCAGTTCAAAATAGGGAAGGACTGCAAACAGCGCGCCATTATTAAGCGGAGCAGAATAGCACGAAGGCAGCCAGCCGGCCCTCCCTGACATGGCACTCGTCCCAGCATTAAGGCCTTTTGTGGAAAATAAAATATTCTATTACATTATTTTCCAATTTCAGCTGTCTCCCTTGCTGGGCTCAGGGGTGGTATATTTTCCAAAAGTTCAGAAATATTTTCCTGCTCGCCATCTGCCTCAATGGCTGGGCATATTGGACATCAACACTGCAACCAAACATCTGTGGCCCAAGGACACCAAGCTGCTGCCCAGGCCATGCTGCGGGGAACTCTGACTCACAAATCTTTGCTGCTCAGCTGCGCAGGATATTAAAAGCACATAGAAACGAGTTCACCTCCTCTCCTGAACCCTTTCAACTTTTTTTAATTGATACTAATTTTACCTGAGAAGGTGAAGGCACTCGGTTTATCTCACCCCTTCCCCCCCCTTCCCCGGCTCCCTGATGGTAGACTGTGTTGATTTTCGTTGTAAAGCTATTGTGCAGAGTTTCAAGCCATGGGCATGCTGCCTATATTTTCGATATTATGATATTAAGTATCAGGTGATGGTCAAGCCAAGGCCTCTGTCCAGTGACTGGGTACTGCGGTATCTGGACTGGGCTTCCCTTTCTCACTGCTGAGCATTCACAGAAGCAGCTTTGGGAATTAGAAAGATTTGGAATGATTAGAAAAATTTCCATCACTTTTTGTTTAATTTTTGTTGTTTAAAAGCACACCAAGGCCAAATTTGGGGACAGTGCTCTGCCAAAGCCCTCCTATGTGACCCTGGCCAAGTCACTAGCCTCTCTGTGCTTTGGTTCCCTACAGGCTTGGGGTAACAGCATCTGTCTAATTGACAGGAGTGCTGCGGGAAAAAATAAGTTAAAAGCTGTGATGAAAGCAGCTCAAATTGAGTGAAATCTTGTCTTGTCAGACTTAATGAGTAGAAAAGCAGAGTGGGTGGAAGTGGAAGTGCAAGTAAAGGTAGCTACACGGGGCATTTGTACACATCACGTTTGTTGCCCTTCCTTGCACTGTTTGCATGACAGGGTTTTCTGGAAGCTTTAAAAGTCTTTCTGGTGCATTAAAGTAAAACTCCTCGGACGTAGTTTAGTTTGGCTCACCGTGAATTAAAGTGTCGCGTCCATGGATTTGTTATGTGCAAACACACATAAACCTATTTCATTTAAGGTGGATTAAATCCCGTGATGTGTACAGGCACCCCGGCTACCAGAAACCAAAAGATACAGAGACAACATAACCTGGCATGAG
>NW_017728997.1:13414144-13418477 GCF_001723915.1 Gavialis gangeticus | reverse complement strand
TCACCGTGAATTAAAGTGTCGCGTCCATGGATTTGTTATGTGCAAACACACATAAACCTATTTCATTTAAGGTGGATTAAATCCCGTGATGTGTACAGGCACCCCGGCTACCAGAAACCAAAAGATACAGAGACAACATAACCTGGCATGAGCCTGTCTCCTGTGGATGACAAGAAGCATGGCTGTATCACCCTGGAGACTTAGAGAACCATAGAAACTTAGGACTGAAGAGACCTCGTCATTGCCCAGGTGCGGGACGGGCTATTCCTAAACCATCCCAGACAGATGCCTATCCAGCCTTTTCTTGAACATCTCCAAGGAGGGAATTTCCACAGCTCGCCTAGGCAGCCTGTTCAACTGCTTCACAGTTAGGAAACTTTTTCTATCATTTGCTCTGAAGTTCGTATGGCTCATCTGTAATTCTTTTCCAAAATACAATGAGAGCAAACCATTGCCCTGCCCATACAAGAATCCGAAGTGACTTATGTTTCTTTACGGTTATATTGAGATCAGCTGGACCAGAGATCCAGACCGTGCGTATCAACATAGTGCAATCTGGAGGTGGAATCAGACAGTGCAAATCAACATTTGCTTCAATGGAATAGCTTGAAGATTTGACTCAACAGGCCTGTTTGCATAGCACATCCAATACAATAAAGAATAGCAGACTCAGGCCCACAGGGTGTAGATAAGTTTAAAATTGGTGTTAATTGCAGGTATTGCTACCAGATAAAAACATGAGATTTGAGTAGCTGATGGGAGCTGATTTTTATCCGGGTAACCTGAATCTATTGTGCTTGGAAAAGCAAGAGAGAGAAAAGCGCATGTTGCTTTTATGAAATGTGTAATTCTCCATCTCCTTCACTATCCCTTCAGAGCTTAACTGGACACAGCTTATGTTGACCCAAGCTCAGCTTTCATCTCCAGCTTACACTTCCAAAGGTCACAGATTTCATGCTGATCCTCTGCATTATGCTACCCTTTCCATAAGAACTCGAGGAGGGTAACATTAATTGTCTCTGACTGCAATTGGCTTTATGAGGCTCGTCAGGCCAGTGCCTGGGAAAACACACCCCAGAACAGCTGTCAAACATGTAACCTGGCAAAGAGTCATGAAGTGTCAGGAGTGTTACTTGAACAGAATTGACATTCGATAAGCCCGCACAGGCAGGGCAATCGAACGAGATCTCAACGTAATCATTCTCCAAAGGGTCTAGTTTGAAACCATTTCAGCTGATGATGCAAAGTATACAACACTCTGCCGTTTGGAGGTGGAAAGGTCCGTTTTAAGCAGTGAGAGCAAAACACATCAGTTAATAGACAAGCCTTCGGAAATGTAGACGATGAGGCTGCAGTTGCCTTCTTTGCATAGCACTGACCCTCCTAATTGGAGATTCGTTTATTGAAATACAGAACTGCCAAGAATAACCTAGAGCTTACTCATGGGGCACACATCTTTCAATGAGTGTTAGCTTCAGACCTGGTCTCTGCAAGGAACTAATGAAATCAATGGAAACATTCCCACTGATTTCAATGGGCTTTGCATCAGGCGAGTCCATCACGCTAGGTCTTGCTTTTCCAACCCCAGACAATAAGATTAACTTGTTTTCCCAAAGAACTAGAGAAACTAATGCCAAGGAAACAACAGGATTTTTATGTTTAAACACTCCTTCCTGGATCAACTTAACAGGAAAGTCAACTCCCCAGCATCCCATCACTCTCCTGGTACTCACCAGTACAGCTCCAGTATAGATCTCTTCCTCAAAATGACTAGCAAAGCCATTCATTACAAACATTATCATTATGGTAATGGCCCCAGGTAAAACCAGGACTCCCTTGGACTTAGGCACAGTAGAAACTCAGAATAAGAGAGTGCCTGTCCCCAAAGAGACTGCCATCTAAATAGAGCAGGTGCATGGTGGGGATGGGGAATGGAGAAAGTTTCCCAAGGTCAAACAGAAAGTCTGTGGCAGAGCTGAAACATGAACCTGGATCTCCTGTTTTCCAGTTCAGTGCCTTATCCCACTAAATCCTTCTTCCACCTGTGACAGGCACCTTTATGGGTATTAAATGTGGTTCGTTGGTCCAGGGAAGGATACCAATACACAGTACATTTAATACCCATGAAGGTGCTTTTCCTTACCCCATGCTTAGCAGTTAAGCTGCAGCAGGTAATGCTGTGCTCATTATTTGGTGTGATCCAGTGGTAAGAAGCAATCAAAACTCATGCTGAATTAAAGCAAAAGCATATGGTCATTTTGGAAGCTGCTGCGTAATTTTTTAGCTACATTAATCCTATTCATTCCAGTGGGGGAGAGACTGATAAAGCTGCTCTGTTTTGCCAGTTTTTTCAGCGAGAAAAGACCCACAGTTCAGGTCAGAGATGTTCCAACTTACATTACGGGGTTTTTTCTGCTGGTCTCCGTCCCATGGTTTAGCATATGATTTTTCTCTAGTTTTTAAACAGCCATTTATCACACTAATGAAGGAGCTGCAATTGAGAATGGAGTGGTCAATGAAAAGGGTTATTTCTTGAAACCTAATATACAGGAAGCTATTTTTAAAAAAAAACTATTAATAAAATGACTGGATATATTGACAAAAAGAGCCTTTGACATATTGCATGGTGGGAACGGATTTATTTCAGCTGCTCACTGCCTATTTCCCTTGCAAAAATCAAAATATAAAACCAAGCAGGGCTGCCCTCCAACATACGACTACAGATCTCCACAACCAAAATCCGATGGGTACACGGACGCACGCACACACCCTGAAACACTCAACAGATGCACAGCTGCACACCTGCTCCTCTTACAGACAGCTATAATATGCACGTATATAAACAGACACCCTCATATATATAGTTACACCATTTGTTAAATGAAACCCAACCAGCGGACCTCATTATAGAGCTCTGTAAATAAAACCCTGCATAAAAACAAACACACGCGCGCGTGCCGCACACCCCCACAACTTAAATCAATTAACACAGGCAATTACAAATGACTGCAGACATCTACCTGTGTATGGGGCCCAAGTAATGCACTTGAATTGCCGTGCACTTCCTTTCGAGGTTTTATCATTTCTGCAATGTTAAAAAAACCAACCCCATTAACGCAAATATTCCCCATCTGCTTATTGACAATGGCATGGGGATTCATTTGTAAGTGTGCACAGCAGAACGTGGAGGATGTCATGCTACTCAGTGCCACATTAATTTAGAAAAGAAAGGTAAAGGATTCAACTTGGCTGCCACCTTTGCAAATTAATCTTAAATATAGCAACTCAGTCACATCATTAATGTCAAACATACTGTATGAACAAATGCAAATGGAAAGTCCAAGTAAATTTATACCTTCAGCCGCTTCTCTGCATGCATAAGGATCACACACACGCACACTCACAAAGTACCAACAGGATGCTTGGAAACTTCCCTTCTTGCCCCCAAATTGTAATAAGATTGGAATATGTGTCCACCACAGTCCACAGGAAGTAGGCATGCTCTTGGCTATTCATCAGAGGCTGGGGAAGGCCTCATCCTGCTTTCACTGCAGTCAGTAGAAAACCTTTTCATGATTTCAGTGGGCCGTAAATCAGACCCCATCTGTACTGCAATTCCTGGGTCAAACTGCTGACAACCGCCTCACTGCCCCGTGGGAAAAGTGCTGTGACTGACTTGAAGCCATGCCTGCGCGCACACTGGAAAGCAAAGAAAAATGAATGGCCAAACAGTAGTGAACATGCTGACCTTTCCATGAACTGAGATAGCATATTGCTTTCTTCCCCCCTCCTTCCTAAATTTGTATTTCTATGCTCAGCTGGGTTTCTGCATACCAGCACCAGCTAGAATGAAATTAAATATTTATACTTTTGTGATTAGATCCTTTTTTATCTCATAAAACTCATACATATGGTGCTATATTAATTTATGCTAATTCCTTATTTCTCTTTAAAAAAAAAAGCCTCTTTTTTCCATTAGCTTTTGATCACTGAACGCAAGTTTACAGGCACAGTAAATTCAGTCTCATAATCTTTTGTAATTGAAGCTCTCCATGCGTTCACTGTGATTTTTAAAACAAAGGATAACTCCTAGCTTCCCATCGCATTGTCTGCCCAAGTATGCCCAGGGCTCTCTGATGAATGGATACCGGCAATGCGAGCGGTGGCAAATAAGGCCCTTCAAAGCTGTGAACACAGGGCCTGATCTTTCTCGTGTTGAAGTCAAGAGGCATTTTTTCGATCAGCTTCAGTGGGACAAGGGCTGGGTCCTTTGCCCTGCTGGCTCCTTGCCATTTATAGTTTCACAGTTTCATAGTTTCTAGGGTCGGAAGGG
>NW_017728997.1:13408776-13414133 GCF_001723915.1 Gavialis gangeticus | reverse complement strand
ATCGTCTCCTTAAGGGGCGACCACTCCCCTTGGACACCCATTCTGACATTCATTTTTCTGTCCAGTTGCATTGAGGGGTCAGGGAAGGAGGGAGGGGGCGGTGATTTCCACTTGCCTCGCGGACCTACAGCAAAGAAAAATCCTAATGCAAAAGGCCAGCATTTTTTTCCCTTCAAGAAGGATCCTTTCTTCCACCCATTTCCTCCAGCTTCCTGTTAGTGCTTGTGCCAATTATCCTTCTCTTGCCCCAATCCAGACCCTCTTTTCTTAGCATCCAAGCCGTGAGGGCTGAGATCACTAACCAAGCATAGCCCCATTGGGCTGAGCATGACTCCTATGCTAGGAAACTCCCAACTTCATCACTCACCTGGGCTTGCTTTCCCACTGCTGCTGCAGCCTCCATTGAGCTGTCCCGTCTCTGCCAAGTATAAGCCAGGCACGAGGGATTGCCCCACCTCGGCCTCCCTTCCCCTCCCTATTTTTGTTTTGCCTTGTAAGAAGTCACCTGGGGCAGTGGATGGCAGGGATGCCCAACCCTGCATTTTCAGCTCCCTCACTAAGCCATGCTTCAACGTCGGGTGACTTGTCCAGCCCTTCGAAAGCCACCCAAGCAGGGGATGCGGCAAAGAAAAGGCCGCTCCTCCAGAAGGCCGAGGGAAGGAAAGATCCAGCTTCCTGGCCCCCGGTACAGAAAAGAAGAGGCTGCTGATCCCTCCAAGAGGAAACGTACTGGGATGGCAGGGAGAGAGTCAGCACTGCCATCGCAGTACATGGCGGAGGATGCAGGCACCCAAGTGGTGCATTTCCAGCATTACCAACCCCAACAATGAAAAGACTGGGACCTTGGCTCTGAAAATCACAAGGTGAGACTGGTCGCAAAAATCATGACTTATTTTAAAGACCAGGTTTTTCCCCTGGGAATGCCCTCTGGCTGCTGCCAGGATGCTTTGCCAGCATCAGTGGCACCATCTGCCCACTGATACAGACTTCCCGCCTTCTCCCAAACCCCTGCGTCCATCTTGACTTCAACCCTGCACCTGCCCTCCTGCAGCTCTGCAACTGCGACAACAACACGGCTCTGGGCCCACGTCCCCACCGGCCCCCGACTCCCCTGCACGCCGCTGTGGCTCCAGGAGTTCCTTCAGCCAAGAGGAGCCCGATTCCTTCCCAAAAGGGAGAGCTGCCGCGAATTGCTGGGTTCAAACTGAATGGACAAATCCACGAGGCTAACTTTGTGGGAGGAATTAACCCACAGGCTCCTTCCATGTACAAGCTTCATCCCCACCGTCCTCGGCCCACCTCTTCCAAACTCGCTCGGGCAGATGAGGTGGCAGCTGTGGTGTATCAGGAAGAGTCAAAGCTAATAGCTACCGCTTCATTATTTTTCCACCTTCGCAGACAGAATAATAGTTTCCAAATCTGCAATTCAAGGATCGTAGGAAAGCAGGACTGGAAGGGACCTCAGGAGGCCATCTAGACCCGGCCTCTGCTCAAAGCAGAATCATCCCCAGCCAAAGCATCCCAGGTAAAACATCTGTGCAGCCTGCTCTTGAATTTTGCCAAGGATCTACAACTCCTCTATTGGCAACTTTAAAGTTTAAAAAAAGGAAAATATAGATGGCACTTTAACTAAATGTTTGTCCTTTGGGGAACAGGTATAAATCTCACTGGAATTTTTTCTTTTTTTTTTAATATATTGAAAATTGAGAAGTAAATAAAAGTTTTGCCAGCGGAAAAAATGTCCCCCTTTTCTTTCTTGTTTATCATCTCTACTAAATAAGACCGTTCATACCAGTGACTCTCAACCTTTTTAGGCTCAAGGTACCCTTGGTTAGACGTGAAGCACCCCTCTTGACTTGTGGCACCCCTTGGAAAATGCCGTCTCTTAAGTTTTCACTCCTTTTTGCACTACAGAAAACTAATAATGGCAGCTTTTCTGCTGCATAAAGGCCACAACAGGTCAGACTATTTATTACTTAATATTAAATATTAATACTTAATATTATTTGACATCTGTCAGGTTATTGCATGAATCATGTTTGCACATCTAACGGTACTAACATGGTGGAGCACTGGAAGGCACCCTTGAAAGGATCTCAAGGCACCTTGGTTGAGTATCACTCCTTTAGACAAACCTGTTTTATAGCCTTACCATGTATTTTATATGGTTATTTGGGATGCAACCATTTGGTTTCTTAATAATACTTTTTGTTGGGCAGCGAGCTGAACATGCTACACATACGTAATTACCAGCAGAGAGCGATTCATAATGACAAAAGATCTTAAGTTTAAGTAGGGTGTGCCATCACATATCTAAGGCACAGCTCTTCAAAGCACTTTTGTGTGGGGGGCTTTTCCTATTGCCACTAGTCCCATTAGGATTTAAAAAGGTCAGGGCCTAAAGCAGGCCTGAGTCAAAAATATTTTTCTGTGTTAAAATAAAACTGGGACATAGAGTGTCGCTTTTTTGGTATCTGCTGTCTGGTTTTATGCAATTCTGATATTTGCAGCAGAGAGGGTTTACTGAAAGGCACTCAGCCTCATAGCTAGCAGTGCTATGCGATAGTTCAAAGCTAGGGCATGGCTGAAAGAGCGGCAGAAACCATCCAGCTGTGGATGATTAATGTAAGTAATGTACAGTGCTGTCCCTCTACCTCCTTTGTCCATAAGGACTCTCTCAGCTTCATTCTAGGCATTGCAGAGAGGGATCTATTAGGACTGAGCATTTTCATCTGTTCACAGGATATAAATAAGGCTAGAAAAGACAAGAGGTATAAATACATAACATCACAATTCAAGAGAGCATCCTCAGTCTGGGAAGCATACAAGTACAGATTTAAGTCGCATTAAGTTTATTGGCTTTTCTGAACTGAGGCCTAAAAGACAAACTCCTTAATGACTGGACTTGTGTGTCAGGCAACATCAAAGAGATTAGCTAATCACCAGGAATTGCAGTCCAGTAAAGTGTCTTCCATCAACAATTTACAAACGTCTAAATAGACTCTCCCATCTTTAAAAATCAGTTTAAAAAGTACTTCCTATTTAATGTCCTCTGCTCACATTGATGCTTATTTAAATTGCAGAGAAAAAAAAATCAATTAAATGTTTCTTCTCCCCCCCTTGCAGTAGCAAATCAGTACAATTGACTTAGACTTGGCCCTGCCTCTGAATTCTGCAGACACGTGGACCAAAGTTGCAGATAAAAAACAAAGTCAAACACTAACTTTGTTGGTGGTGCCTCCATAAGGGAATCTGGGTCATCTGGGTGATAGTTTATCCCCATCGTTTCTGCAAAGTCTGAGTAGGTGCCATCTTGATCCTGCTCTGAATCATAATCCTCATATTACACAACGTCCAAATTCAGCAGCTTCTGGGGGTTTGGTTCTATTAAAACACAAAAGAACAGTCCAACACAAAACTCAGCTCAACTATTCTTCAGGCTCCCATTCCTCCTCCACTTTTTTATTTAGGCGGAGTAAACAACTACCTGCCTCAACGTATCAGTGAGACGCACTTAGTATTAGGAGTCAAGATCAACACCTGCTAAGGAGCTGGAGCATTCAGGCCAGTCCTGCCGGCCTGTTGCAGTTTGACACTGGCCATAAAATTACATGGGAAGTGCCTTTTAGGCATAGTTAGCACATGATTCTTGCCATTTTCCACTCCAGTTTTCTTTTTGTCATCAGGGGTGTTAGGAAAAGAAAGATACAGGTAGAGACCATGCTGTTTCCTTGGTTTGAGCAGGCTGAATTTCTCAGTGCTAATTCATTTTGCATTAGTGAGAAACATCAGAAAATCTCAGCTCCCCACACCAAGAGGTAAATAATTCTTCAAGTACCGCACTTGGTTGCTTCAAGTTTAATTAACTTATAATCTGCAGGTCGTGTTATTACTTTGTGGTTACACGATTCCCCTCCTTCCCCTCCCCAGCTGTATCTATTTATAGCCCATAAAGGAAAGCAACCCTGATACGGATGTTTCTAAATTGGTCCCTTGCATATGATTCGGAAGAAAATGAGTTTCTCAATGAACGTCTGCAGTGTAAATCCATGTTTCCCTAAGGATTAAGGGAAAGAATTAGCCGCATACAGGCTTACCGAAGCACAACAGTTTTATGAGAAGCAGAAAGGGATATTCTAGGACATCCCATTGTATTGATAATCCACTCACACTCTTGCTTTTCAAGCAGAAATTTGCATTAATGTCAATGGAAATCTCCATTTTTTCAGTATGGCCCGAATTCACCATGACGGAATCCGTGCTTTGCGGAGTTCAGATTTGTTCGCTGCTGTTCTTCGTGGCTCTTCTAGATAATTAGATGACATCTTCAAACAAGGAGAGACAAAAAGCATGAAGTGAGGACACTATTGGCACTACAACTCAGCTGTTGCATTGGGAGCCAGGTTCTACAGGCTGCTTTTGTGCTGCAAGGATGTCTTTGCTCATCAGCCCTTCTGTAGAAACAGACGGCACCACTTTGGCTCTGGGTCAGACAGAGTGAATTTGCAGAGGAAAAGGCCATCTTCAGCTACTGTAAATTTGCCCATCTTCGAGTGACACCAATTTAACAGTAGCTGAGAAGCTGGCTTAGTGTGCTGATTGGCATGTGGTGTCTGAAGTACAAAGAAAACTTTTCCTGAAAATAGACATTGAATCATACCGTTACTGTAACTGGCCATTGATAGAAACTAGACTGCATAAATATTTTACACATTTCTTTTCACTTACAATCTGTAAAGAGATTAGCCTTTGGAACAAGGAATGTATTCAACCCTTCTTAGCTGCAGGATGCTTTATTAATATTCAGTCATCTGACTGATGGTTAGTCCCTAAGGGGATGTCTACACATGCACTATAATGCACATTAGCCTATTTTAATGCGCATTAAAGCGTCACAAATAAACTATGCACGTTTGTTAACATGCATTAAAATAGGCTGATGTGCCTTTTCCTAGTAACTTAGAATGGAGGTACTAAATTTAATGTACATTAGCAAAAGCGCATTAATGAACACACAGATGTGCCGTAAGGCCTCAATGGGCTCACACAGAAATGCAGCTCCCCGCTGTAATGGATAATGCTGTGCAGGAAACATTCTGAGTTACAGCGATCCCTCAGAGCAAACAGAAGTTCACTGTTGGTTCCAGAAGGGAGGGGAATCTAGTTGCTGGCTTTGAGCCTGCAGCTGGTTTCCTCTAGCAACGGCCCCTGCCAGCCTATCCCTGTTTTCAGAATGGGAGGGAGGAAAGGGAGCAGAGGGAATTCGTTCTAGGGGCTCTCCAGCCAGCGCTGGAAAGGGGGGAGGCTGAATTGGAGCCCCCCACTCTGCTCCCTTTCCCCCCTCCCTTTCTCAAAAC
>NW_017728997.1:13390276-13403776 GCF_001723915.1 Gavialis gangeticus | reverse complement strand
GGAAACATTCTGAGTTACAGCGATCCCTCAGAGCAAACAGAAGTTCACTGTTGGTTCCAGAAGGGAGGGGAATCTAGTTGCTGGCTTTGAGCCTGCAGCTGGTTTCCTCTAGCAACGGCCCCTGCCAGCCTATCCCTGTTTTCAGAATGGGAGGGAGGAAAGGGAGCAGAGGGAATTCGTTCTAGGGGCTCTCCAGCCAGCGCTGGAAAGGGGGGAGGCTGAATTGGAGCCCCCCACTCTGCTCCCTTTCCCCCCTCCCTTTCTCAAAACAGCTCAAGGCTGGCAGGCAGTGCAGACACAAGTTACAGAAGATGCTCTATTTTGAAACCTCTTCATCTGCCCAATGGAGGCAATGAGGGTTCAGATTTTCACTCGATTGGCCATTTTTGAAGCGGTCTGCAGCCATACTCTTCCATTTGGTCATAACTACAGACCACATTCTGTGGGTTGATTGGGCAAAAATTGTTACTTCGGTCTGCATCCAATGGATAGTTGAAAAGTCTGCCCTACTTCACTGCACTTGAGGCATGAAGTAATTATTCACATTTTCATTGCAAGTAGCACTTCTCACCCATATTGGTTTAGAGATACTTTACTGAGGTTTTCAGGTAAACTTTAAAAGATTTGCACTTGTATTTTTTAACCATTTTTCTAGCAGTGGGGAGAGGTCTTTTTTTTCCCCCCGATGAGAAAAGTTTGACAACACTATAACAATGGACTTTTTAACTGAAGAAATCATTACCGGTAAATCAACCCCATTTCTTTCTCCTTGTCTCTCTTCCAGCAGTGAAGCAAATCCCCAAATTGCACAGAGCTTGGTTCATCATTAAAAGACCCAGATGCTGAGCTGTGGGAAATATTATTAGAGGCATCTGGGTCCTTGACTGGGGAGCAGGCAGTAGCACTGGCAGCTGCCTCGATGCCTCTGCCTGCCAGAGATTACAGTGCTGACTGCCTTTTTCTTCCTAATTGCCAGTTCCTCTTTAATTACAAGACCTACTTAGTCTAGAACCAGTGCAATAATCATTCAAACAAAAAATAATTCATTAGATTTCTTTCAAATGAGAAGAGCAACCTGAGAGGTAAGAATCTGGGTTAGGTTTTTGTCCCCCCTCAACTTCCCTTTTCTTACTCCGGCTTTTTTTGTTCTTTGAGAATCAAGAATAAACCCACAAAGCTTTCCATAGTGTGAAGAAGAGCTCTGCTTCCATAAACAGAATTTCGGAGGGAAGCGAGCAGTGGGATTTCACAAGGTAAATCCGATGCTTTTTGAATGTTTAGTTGTCATTTCACTGCAGATGAAATTAAGGGCAGCACCTTCCAATGCATTATTCAGTTATTGAAACTAAACACGCGATTCTCTCTGAAAAGAAAAGAAACACCTGTGTTTTTTTCCTCATAAGCTGTGACAAGGATATGTGCTTAGGGGTAATAATTTACACACTGCAGCAGGGCACCCGAACCCTGCTACTTGGGAGGAAGGGAAGGGGAGGGGAGGGAACTGTGCCCTTTTAAGAAGATGCAGCAGGCTCAGCTGGCTGTGTGGAGGGCCAGGCTGGCCCTTGATTAACAGGGAAAACCCTGTGCCGAGCCAGGGAAGACATGTGACCAAAAGGGGGCGTGGCTCCCCTGCATATAAACCCAGGACCGGGGGCGGAGCAGACAGTCTGACCCTGTGCGCTAAGGGGTGAGGAGCTCCCGAGAGAGATGCCTGCAGCAGGTCGAGTAGCAGGCACCTGAGCTGTTCCCTGCAGTCGCCCAGGGGGAACGAAGGGAAGATGATGGCCTGAGTAAGGCAACAACCCATGTGCTGGGGAGACTTTTAATTGGGAAGAGTGCCTGGTATTTATGTTGTAATTTAAGCCAGAGGACTGGGTTGTGGATACAAGGGAAGTCTGAAGATCATGGAGGAGTGCCTGGTAGGGCGCTCAGCATTAGGCAGGGTCAAGGACTAGAGGGCTAGCCTACAGCATCTGATCCTCGGCTACACTAGAGCAGCCCAGTCCGGGGTAAGGGCCAGAGGGATAAGGGCTGTCCCAGAGACCCGACGGGGGCCGGGCCCAAATCAGTGGGCCAGGGCTAGAGGTCTGCAGGCGGGGGAAAGGGAGGCTAAAGCCAAGAGGGCTGAGGGGTCTACAAAGGACAGAACAGTGTATGGAGAAACATCTGCGAGGCATGGCTGTGACTATAGGGGTGGAGGGAGGTCATGAATTTTAGCCCTCAGGGCAAGTAGGACCTAAGACAACGAGGGCTGAGAGACCGAGAAAGAGCACCGCAGCCTCACTAGCCTCTGAGAGCAGTCTCCCCTCATCAGATCTTACAACAAGACATGCAAGGAACCAGTGTGGGGACCCTGGGAGGCAAGGGCAAGAGCCAGACGGGACTGAGGATGCCACCAGAAGGCATCACGACAACCTCAGGCACCTCACCTGTTACAAGCACCTTCATGTTCAGTATGTAGGACCTACTGGAAAATGGGTACAAGCCAGAACTGCCAACGCAACTCCTACAAAACAAGCAAGGGAGGCTGAACAGGGCTTCCTGTTTGGTAAAATATTTTTGTATAGATCTGCCAAAACATCTTTCAGAAGGTATGCAAGTTGGTCTTGCCTTTTCTCTCGTCCATTATAAAGGAACCCAACCATATTAGATGCATTTTAAAGAACAAGAACCCAACTTATTTCAGGTGGTTGCTAATTGCCAAAGTAAGCTTCAAGAGCCCTCTAGAGGTTGTTTGGCTACATTCATTTTTATTATTACAAGATTGTGGGTTGTGCGTGGCTTGGAAGAAGAAAGAAAAAAAAAAATCCCCCAGCTACGGCAAGTTTCATTAGCAGCATAGCAAATCAGAAGTAACTCCAGTTAAGCGCAGGGACTTGCATTGGGGTGGAAGGAATTCAGGCCCCAGACTACAGCAATCGAGCCTTGTGAAAAGCTATTTGTGTGCTATGTGAAAATATTACAGGAAATCTCCTGCCAGGCAGATTGCACATTAGGTATGAGGAGAGGTGGCTGTGCACACATGCTGCAGCTGATCGTAAAGATTCAGTAAGGGCATAAGGAGATTTAGCCAAAGCTGACACACAGCTGGGATTTATTTAATTATGAAGCTATTAAGGCCCTGATTCTACCATCTGACCTGTAATGGCTTCCCCATAAGCCTGTGCAGAGCCTAACAGAAATCAAGAAAGCCTTGCACACATGTATGGCTCTGTCTGCAAGGCCCAGTCACAGGATTGGGACCTGTGTGGACCAAGTCATGGGAGTGAGGCCTGCAGAAGTTATAATCCCCATTTCTGGTTTTTTTATATAGTACAAAATAAAAATGAAAGCTGTACACAATATACTCAGCACCTTTTCACCCCAAATATTCCTCCAATACCTCCCGATGGTCCATGTGCAATAGGGGGATACAGTCTGAATGGAAGTTGGTTACCATCAGAAAAGGGGCTATGAGTACATTGCGTGCAACTTTCGTTTTTATTTTGTACTATATAAAAACGGAAATGGTGATTATAACTTTTGCAGGCCTCACTCTCACGAGTGCCATGCCAGGGATTATTGAATGTACCCGCTTTGGTTTGAAATAGCAACAGCTTCGGGCTGTTTCAGGCATAACAAAGAGCCGGTTTCTCTGGACGGGCCGTTGTGGAAGTCTGAGGCTTTGGCCTGTGTAGGAACATGGACGTTCATCGGGGGAAACGGGGTTTGGGGCATAGCGAAAGGAGGGGTTTTTGGTTTTGTGACCGCTGCTGCTTCTGTTTGATGTTGACATGGGTTTCATGTCTTCCCCTGACAAAAGGGGCTGGAAGGATTGAGAGGTAGAGAAGAAATAATACCCTTCCCTTTTCCCTTCGCCGTGCAGTACTATCTACTGTCAGCAAAATTCAATTCTAGTATAAATGGACCTGGCTCCATTGTTCTCCTCGTGTTTCACCCACTTTCACCAACAAAGAATTTGGCCCTGAATACGTAAATATATTTTGACGAAATGTTGCATTCCCTTGAAGGCAGCGGTACGTACTTTGAAGAGTACTCGTAGGCCCAGCCTGTGCGCTGGCGAGCAGAAAGCAATGCCACAGGCTGAAAAAAATATACATGGGGTTTAAATGAAGCTGTTCAGTATTACCTGTTTATTTAACGTGGCGGGGTAACACAGCGTCGTGACTCCAACTTACAACCTACTGCTGCAGCCCCAATGCATCTCAGACCACAAACCTCTCTGCAGAGCTACCTGAAAGGGGGGTTTGCTGGGAGGTGTTTTTATTGTGACTTTGTTCCTACATGACCTGGTAGCTATAGTAAGTCGGTACAGAATTAATAGGCAGTACAGCTTTAATTTCAGCTTATTAAAACTTCCTAAAAGGCTCTCTAAAATGATAACCCACACATCTGCTCAGTTGATTCCCCAGTGGCTTCTCTCTTCAATCCTTCATGTGCACCTGTGGATCTTTGATTGTACAAACACAGCCTTGAAATCCACATCCCAAATGCAACACCTACTCTTGCATTATGTATAAACCTTCTGATCATCCTCACCAGATGTGGGTGGAGAGGGTTACTAACACAGATGCTGCCAGAGCAATGGCAAGGGCTTTGCGAGTCCTGGGAGAAAAGGGGAGAGCACGATTGTATCAATATGAACTATAAATGAGCAGAATTGAAATTTTTCCATAAGGGATTTTGGGGCTGCAAGATGCATAAACTGGCTTGATCTAAATGCCAAAGGTATAACGGTATAAGGAGACAACAGAAAGGAAGCCTGAAGGCGCACTGCCTGGATGTTTCCGCTCGTCTAGCTGTCTCCCTGTAGGAACACCAAGAGTCATGGGGAACATACAAATAATAAAAAGCTAGAGATTTAAAATCATGGCACCTAAACTCAAGAGCGGATCTAACAAAGATGTATCTCTTTTGTGTGTGAACTCTTAAAACTGACCTATAAAACGAAGAATTAAAGGCCCCGGACTTCAAACAAACAACTGAGCTGTAAACCAAAGTTCTTGAAAATGATTGTGTGCTATATCCGGGAGGTACAAGGGCGATCCATAACCCGCTGCAGCACGACGCTTGCCTAATTATTAATAAGTGGCACGCAAAATATGGTGGCTAAGGGAACAACAAAGTGGGCATCACAAACAAGGAATTTCTTAACTTATGTGGGCCTATTTAACTGTCAAGGAAGCCAAGTTAGACATTGCAATGTGTGTTTGGTCCCATGTCTGGAACCGATGCACTAGAAAGTAAGTACTGCACCTCCAAGGCTTGCTCTGAATGGGACTGTTGGGAAAGCACAGCATTACATTGCATATAATGAGGCTGTAAATTTGGTTGGGGCCTCTTCGCACTATTGTAAGATAAAGAATAATAATGGGGTGAATGAACTGCACATCAGGATGTCATGTGCAGACTGGTTTTGTGATACAGGGCCCCGTGTCAGTGGATCCGGCTGCAGATAACACCATCCGGTTCATTAATGCACCCACATCAGGCGAGTTCATAAGTTCTTCCAAAATAATATCTGAAAACTCCATGTTATATCATCATAAACACCAATACTTCTACTACCAGGAAGTGGTGATAGCACACCACATCCCCCCAGGCAGCTCCAATCCAAGCAGCTGTTTTAACATTTATCAATTAAGTCTGCCGTTCAAAAAGTTCCACGCACAGTTTAATGCAACTTCAGAAGGAGAGTTTGGGTTACTGGATTCGTCTAAAATATTCAGTGTTCTAAAAATGTGCTAAAAATCTGTAATTTTCACCTTTGACTATTTTCAACATGCCTAACTGAAGGACCTACAACCTAGCAGAAGAAAAAAAATGGCTGTGAAAATCCCAGTCTGTGAAATTCTAGGCCTTAATGGATAAGCCATTAACATTTCTTTTCTCCCCACCCTTACGCTAAACATGCCCTACGATAAAACTTGACTGCGTCCACTGAGAATAAGCAAGATTGAAAAAAGACATTAATGGATAATAAATTATTGAGAATGAACTAAAACAGCGTGTAAACAGCTTGTCCTTTAAAAGGGGGCTTTTGATGCCTTTTGCAGACTTGAAAAATGAGCTTATCTAGCCTCAGCTCAGTTGCCTACAATCTATTGCATGTCTGATTGCTTCTGACAGGGGGCAACATTTTAGCACAGATGTAAAGCGCTTAAAATACCAATACACATCAGCAAAAAGAAAGAAAGAAATGCAGATAACAAGTTAAAAGGGCCCATTTTGGATCAGGATGGTTGTTTCTCCAGTGATTGTAGTCAGGGTCTAGCTACATGATGATCTGCTTGGGATAAGGTTCAGATTTGCTTCTGTCAAGGACAGCCAGATTCTGTCCGTCAGCAGTAGGCTGAGTAGACTGCCGGCCCATTGTAATCAATGGGATTATTCCTGGAACAAGGTCCAGGTACCTTTATGTCAAATTTCAGAGGTCATATTGTGCTTTCCTCCCCTTGCATAAATTAGGTGGTTTTTTTTACATCATTTCTAGCATATTAGCAAAATATATAGGGGCTTGCTCAGCATGGGCGGCAATCAGCGGGAACAATTAAACACAATCTAAACTTGATTTGTAGCAACATTCAGTATAAGGCCACAGCAAGTTGCCTAATTTATAGACTGACAACCAGAATGTCTGAAAGTAAGAATAGAAATGTATTGTTCAAGTCGTAACAAGGTTTCCTAGGTGCTTTATTGTGTTTGTCGGTTCTTTGATTCCTGATTTTCAGTGGAAGACCCCTAGCTTATGCATTATGGGTTTCCATACGCTCCAAAGCCCAGAAAATACTTAATAGATATTTGCTCATGTGTTTTCTTTCTGTTACTTCACACATTTACAGACAGGGCCAGATTAGCGCTCCAGCGGGCCCTAGCCCGGCTGGTTGAGACCCCCCTCCCCACCCTGGCGCTACCACTTGCGGGGAGCAGGGCTTGGAGCCGCTGCTAGAAAGAGAAGGGAAGGGATGGGAGGTGGACGGAGCCATTCATGCTGGCATCGTGGACAGAAGGACTGGGTCCCCTTGCAGCTTAGGGCCTTAAGTGTGTGCCTAGTTTGCCAATGCATTAATCCAGCCCTGATTACAGATGAGGAGCTATAAAAAACCCCAGGTAAATTAGGATTCTGGACAGCAAGGAAGGAGGAGTGGGAGAAGGACACCAGAATGAAAGTTTCAGCATGTGTCTATAGAGAAATGAAAGAGGGCATGACCCTATCTGTGGATCATATGCCGCGGCACCCTGCAGTTTTGCTACTGTGAACTCAAAATCAAGCGTTCCCTCTTTCCCAGCAGCATGTGCGCGGAGCATCCCCATCAGCCCGCTGAAGGATTTTCATCCATTTCACATGTTTTCCTCTGCTGCTTTTCATCTGTGGCACCTGGCTGCACTGCATCAGACTGCCTTTGCTCAGTCTGCTTTTCTGCTTCTTGTTCAGTGAAATGCGACTCAGGTAGATCCATAAGGGAAACAATCTCATAGTGGATTTGTGTATATAAAACCTCTGTAGTTATAATAAAACATACTGGTGCTTTGGCTGAGATTGGCAAAAGGGTCCAGCAGTTTCTTAGGTGCCTATTTCAGATGCATTGAAAGGGTCAGAGGGCAGGCACCCCAAATCAGGAGTCACTTACAGGAGACAGGTTACAGGGGTGGGCGGACGAGAACAGGATGGGATTCAACACCGACAAGTGCAAGGTGCTGCACTGGGGGGGGAAGAGCCAGCACCATCCCTACAGGCTGGGGAACTCCCTTCTCATCAGGGCAGAGGCAGAAAAGGATCTTGGAGTCGTCATTGATGCCAAGATGAACATGGGCCGGCAGCGTGGGGAGGCAGTCAGGAAGGCCAACTGCACCTTGTCGTGCATCCACAGATGCATCTCAAGCAGGTCCAAGGAGGTGATCCTCCCCCTCTATGCGGCACTGGTCAGGCCGCAGCTGGAGTACTGCGTCCAGGTCTGGGCGCCGCACTTCAGGAGGGATGTGGACACCATGGAGAGGGTCCAGAGGAGGCCACTCGCATGGTCAGGGGGCAGCAGGGCAGGCCCTACGAGGAGAGGCGACGGGACCTGAACCTGTTCAGCCTCCACAAGAGGAGGCCAAGAGGGGATCTAGTGGCCTGTTACAAACTAGTCAGGGGGGATCAGCAGGCACTGGGGGAGTCCCTGTTCCCCCAAGCACGACCAGGAGTGACCAGGAATAACGGTCACAAGCTGGCAGAGGGTAGGTTTAGGTTAGACATCAGGAGGCGCGACTTCACGGTCAGGGCAGCTAGGATCTGGAACCAACCTCCAAGAGAAGTGGTGCTGGCTCCTACCCTGGGGGGCTTTAAGAGGAGGCTGGATGAACACCTTGCTGGGGTCATTTGACCCCAGTACTCTTTCCTGCCATGGCAGGGGGTCAGATTTGATGATCTGCTCAGGTCCCTTCTGATCCTAGAAACTATGAAACTTCTATACATCTTTAAAATTTTTTCCAACTATTTAAGTTGGTCTAATAAAAGATATCAGATTCAACCAAAGAACCTTGTCTGCATCTTTCATACAAGTACATTTATAAATTTTGGTCTTCCGTACTCCTCACCACATCTGCACCATAGCTCAGTTCGAGGAACTACCACCTTACTGCCAAGCTCAGCCCAAACCTTCCTGCCTTCTTTCAGCGGTACATTAACATACAATACAAACTGATTGCAAAATACAGCTCCATAAGATGAGACAGCATCATGGGATCTGACATTTTGATTGTAAAATCAAAATTGATTGTAAATCCATTGGCTGAGACAGGGTCACATGAGTCAATGAACTCAGCTTAATTGAGTAAGGCACCAAGCAGGCTAGCAAAACCTAACGTACTAATAAGCAACTTGAACTCAGATGAATAGCTCTACTGAAGTAAATGCTCGCATGACTAAAATGTATTATTATATATCGCTGTTTGCAGGGCTGGGCTTCTAGGTGCACAGACTTGGAAGAGGAAAGAAGAGAACATAAGGACAAAAATCCTTTCCTCGTTGCATGTAGGGACTAATGTACAAAGTAGACTGCAACAGGTGTAACTGCAAGACCCCAGCCATTTTCTTTCTGTGCCTAGCAGAGAAGCCAGACATGGGGAAGAGCATCTGGACCTCCCAGCCATCTGATATTCTCCCTCAATGCATCCTTTGCTACTTTTAGCCATTGCTCCTATTAAGAGACGCTATTTATTGCCAACTGTTTGCTGCCTAGAGCAGCATATGTGAGATTGGCACAACATAATATTAAATCACTTTGTATCTATGGTTTGGCAAGGACAGTGTCTCCAGTCCATTTGACACATCCTCACCTTTCACAGCAGCCAAGATGGATTGACTGACTAAAAATACAGTTACCAGAAGTGACAATTGTGCATGGGTCTAAGAACCTGCGAGTCTGTTAAAACTCAATTTTCCCTATTAGCCAATCAATAACCTAAAGACAGCTTAGAGGTCATTGGAGCAATAATGTTATTCTGTGTTGCAAGGCTGAGATCATGAGCAGCAGGGTAACTCAACGTTAGCACTCTTCCAGACATCACAAAAAGAGCATCCCTTTTGTCCACAAAGAGCCAACAAACAATGTGAAAATGCCTTGATCTTTCAAAGAGCCTGTCTTTGTATGAATGGCACAGTATAGGAAACACACTGCTCAGCTGTGCCTTTTGCAGGTTTGCTTTCCATTTTGCAGGATCCTTGCCAGCCCTCTTTCCCCCATAACCTGTCCCATTCCCGTGGCACTCGAAGACACCAATGACTAACCAGCCACCGGAGCTGACACGCAGATTCATTTGCTCTAGAAAGTAGGAGAAAAGTGGTCAGACCTAAAGACACCCTATTTTCTCATATACAACTCATGTAAAACCAGCTGTTGGAAATTGGAGTGTGCATTATATGCAAGGAATATGGTAACAGCAGGTACTGCTGCTTATGAGCGAAACAGAAAAATCTGCAGAAATTCACAGGGAGCAAAACGATAAAAGCAGACTTGGCTCCTTTGCTACTGCTACTCAGTTACTTACTACAGGAATATATCTTTTTCCCTTCATTCTGCCTTTCAAAAACAAGGTGTGTATTATATCCTGGGGCATGCTGTTTGTGAGAAAATATGGTACCCCAAGCACAACTCAAGGCTGCATTCCTGTCATCACTGAAAGAGAAGTTTGTAAAAGTGCAGGACTACCAGTAAGGAAGGTCAATTAAGGTTGGACCAAAAAAATACCCAACCTTTAACAATGTTGTAGTGCCACGGAAAAGAAACGGCAGGTTTTGCAGGGAAAAAAGCTGTTGTCTAGAAAGCCTCTGCCTCATTTGTTGCAGAATCTGGAAGGGGCGTGTTGCATTATAGAGGGGTGTTTGGCAGGAAGGGAAAGGATGGACTCTTGGTGAAGAGAGTTGAACACTGCCCTGGAGAACTGGACTCTACCCCTGCCCCTGCCAGAGTCCCTATGTGATGTTGGGCACATCAGACAGTTTGGAGCTCAGAGATAGTTACAGTCTATTCCTCATTTTCTGGGTACTCACCTGAGACCTGAAGTCTGCTTAGCAAATGTGCTGAGCACTGGCAGCTCCACTCACCTTTCATAGCCACAGACATAGACATTAGGGCTGGAACGGACCTTGGAAGATCATCGAGTCCAGCCCCTCGCCCGAAGCCATCCAAAAAATCAGGCCCCAGGCTTCTCAAAGGGATCATGCAAAATTGCTTTGATCACTTCCACCTACGTGCCTCAGTATCCCAATAATGTCAGCTGACCTCCCACCATCAATGCTCATAGAGAACGGTTCCTGTGATGACAGCAGCACAGAAAAACCTGCGAGCAAATTAATACAGATGTGAATACAGTGCAGCTTCTGAAAAGGACATGCTAAATAACACACTGGGAGCCTACAGTGAATGAAAAGTTTAGAATAAATATTGGCTATCAAATTTGGTGGGACTAAATGAGGTGGAAATCCAGTGGAAAATACAGCACGTGATTTTATAATTAATGAGTATCTCATAAAGCAGACACTTGAGAGGGCCAAATTAAAATTGCGGTAGCAACCTTTTTTTCTTGCATTTCCGACCTCTTGAGAGCTTGACTTTCCAGCCGTAGCATTCTTTATCTGTGGTTATTTTGGATGAAAACTATGGGTGGAGGCACCTTCTTCATGCACTGGTTGACCTCTCTGAAGGCACCTAGGAGGAAGTTCAGCTCTGGAAGGAACCCAAAGGAAAAGAGAAGCCTTTAAACTGAAATCATTTCTTTTATAGAACTAATGGGCAGATTGTCCCAGTGTCCCTTGGAAAGGTTGTAGACAATTGTGAATGACTTCAGTAGCACTTCCTTATTCTGCAGAGTATTTTCCCAAAGGGTTTGTGTTGGTCCTACAGCAGCTGATCTGGGACACCTCTGAAAATGATACCGGGTGTGTAGGACAGAATAGAGCAAAATAAAGTGAACACCTATACATGGCTGACTTTCCGTAGTGCTTTTTTAAGGTTTCCTTTGGAGGGATTTGAACAGAGGCTTTGTTCAAATGTCTGATGCCAAGGTCAGCTTGCATCTCCTGAAGCAGCTGAAACCCTCTCGTCTTCTGTGTGCTGGGACCAGAGCAACCAGGCATGTCAGTTTTGCACACAATTGTCCAAATTGCTGCTTTCCTGACGTACACCCTGTCCCAGCAACAATGACCCATTAAATTTCAGTGTAATTAAATTCTATAGACATTTTATAGCAAAATGAAGCTTTTGCAAACCAAATCACACCGGGTATACCTGTAAAAATGTGCTATAAAATGCCTATGCGATGAAAAGTCTTTCGGCCACGATAAATAATGCTATACTATACGTAGGAGACAGTTCAAATTTACTTGACGGTACGTTGGGTCCACATAACAAAGCAAATGGTCATCAAAAAGCAGGTCATGGTTTTCTGCAATGACACGAAACAGAGATATGGGCAGCAGGACAAGAACGACAATGTGCTGGTCTCGCCTTCGTAGTTGTGCGTCCCGGCACCGAGAGGTTTCACTATGGAAGGTTTTCTTCCACTATAATATTCTCATCAAGACTTCTTTTCCAGGAAGGGACTGCTTTCCTTGGGAAGTGTTGATGTGTGTATCACAAAACAGAAAAACAAAAAACATGTTTTGACTTCCAGCTTCTTGACAAAAAGTCAATTTTTGTGCAGGAGAAAATCCAGTGCATTATCCAGTCTGCTTTGCCTGAAAGGTGCACTGACCATTTGGCCTACATCTGAGGGACCAGTGCTACTGGTTAGTCTTGGAGGTAGGTCTCTGAGGCCTGTTCACCCTGTAGCCACTCGAGTGCAGTTCCCAAGTGGCAGGGAATCATTTCTGACCCCTCTTCTGATGATACAGCCAATCCTTTAGCTATTCTTCAGTCTCTCTCTGCATCGAGCACTGGCTGCTCTAACTATAGCTCGTCTCCGGTCCCCTGGTTTGTTCCTTGAGGTCTTTCTCTCGCCTGGTAGCTGTTATCTTGTTTCTTCCCATGTCTGGTCACTGATCCTTTAGCTCATCCATTATTTCTTATCTCCTGCCTTCTTCTACTGTAATATATTTACGAAACTCCCATATAAGGTTTGAAGCCTTGAATTAGAAAAACACAGGGTAGTTGCGAAGAGCGTCTAGGCGGTGTCAGGAGAGCAGCTTTTCACAGCGAGCAGGTTGAGAAGGGTGTGGAAGGAGGTGATTAAATCCTTTGCCATCATCGTCCTTCACCCACGTGTTCAGCGCGTGGGTTATAGCACCGGAAGCCGCGAACACCGACACACACATTTCTGAATAACTGTAATGAACTGGGGTTTTGTTATTTAAAAAATATATATGTAAGCAGCATCTCTTACTTGGAAAGCAGCTTCATACTTAACAGAGACGTGAAGAGCACCTGTAACGTTTGTGTGTCCGCTCGGAGCAGCAGCCGTGGGTAATATGTTGGAAGAGGGGAGAGGCAGACAGCCACATTCATGGCTGAAGGGAATAACTCTGCACAGGTATAATTTACACCCAGCTCTCACCCCATGGACGTTACACTGACTAAGGGTGCATCCACACTGCTACCCAGGGTTGACCTCAAGGGTTGCCCTCAACCTGTCCAAGTCATGTCTGATGGTGGCCATAAGGATGACCCTACATAACAGGGTAGACGTACCCAGAGGCTCTTGCACACTCCTCTTCCACCAGTTCCCCAGAGCTGTAACTTTGCTGAGCATGGCAGAGCAGGGCAGTATAACCTCACATTCCCTAAATAACATATAATTTATCTATCAACTCTGTCTTTGACTTTGAGTGACCAGCGTGGCACAACTCGCACGCTGGAGGACTGACAGTGGGGCGTGCGACCGAGAGTACATAACAGGAGAGTGTAAGATAAATCAGGCCTTTCCTTATATTTAAACCATCTCATACTCTCTTTTCAGTTACTTTTCCTGCCTCCTGACAACTTGGCATGAAAAATACACCAACTTGACTCCATCAATCTG
>NW_017728997.1:13365151-13385276 GCF_001723915.1 Gavialis gangeticus | reverse complement strand
GATGTTGAACAGCACTGGCCCCAGAACTGAGCCCTGAGGGACTCCACAGCCCACATCTATTGCAATGGTTACTACATACCCTTAGACTCGCATCTGAATTTGTCCCAGTATATTTAGGATACGAGAAAGCAAATGGATCTTTGAGACTCAACAGCACCCCCTGTGGCTCCTTAATTAAGGATCGTGAAAGGACTGCACCCCATAGTCCTCTCTCATTTTCCTAGTTAAAGGGACAATGGCCACAATACACGACTTCAAAGCAATTCTTTTCTTGCCAGACCAAATCAGCATGCATATGATACTAGCAGCCTGCATTCACATCATGAATATTTGTATGGGTCTGATGCAAGTGGTTGGGCTAGACAATAAAAGCAGATCTGTAAAAGCACAATGCCTAATATATTAGAGAAGGAGTAAAATCGTCAAGGGAATCTTCTCTGGGATCAATGGAATGATTCAGCTAAAAATGATATATGCCTCTGGCCCTTCTCTCCTGCCAAATAAACATTTTGTACCTCACCCTTGGAACCAGGCAGCAGACACAAAGATACACTGCAGAAAAAGAGCATAATTTGGCCATAAAAATGCTGTAATAAGTGTTGTTATATAACTGAAACGCCAGCTCTTTTAGTGCATCCACCCACTCATTTTACAACCAGTTAATATTTTTCTGAACTTTCATGTTGTATTCTATCCTACCGCCTCTGCAATCTTTTTGCCTATTTTTCTGCCAAATCCACAAGAATAAAGCTGTCAACATCGCTACTAAGCCATCTTTCTTGTCTGGCAAATTGTCTAGTGGAGACTACAACCTCCTGGCTGCTCCACTGTATAATATAAGTATCCTGTCTTAACAAAACAGAATTTAAATATTCTGTAGATGCAAGATATCTGCAGGCATCTGTGCAGAAACAAGTTAAATATATTTCCTTGACGTTTTTTACTTTTTCTCTGGTGGGAACGGCACAGACATTCATATTAAGCTGAACACGTATTGACATGCTTAGAGAGATGTTATATGGCTTTTCAACTGAAATATCTCCAGGTATTTGAACTGCAATAATAAATATGGCTGCTCCTGGGGGAAGGACAAAGCAGCAAGAAAATTCCCCAGAAGACTATGATTAAGAACTGAAGTGAGCCAATAGCATAAAGTAGTTATGCTTTGAATGCGATTGGGATTTATGATTTCAATTAATGCTGGAGAGCAATTTTAGAAAGTTATCAGCAAGTGACTGGCTATACGCAATATGTTTTGCGAGTGTATTCCTCTGGATTACCTATCTCCTTCTGCTGTTTACAAACAGGGGATGGAAGTTGGAGCATCTCCTCTGAAGTCAAGGAGCTAAGTGGATTTACCCTGGTTGACCATGTGGTCCACTAACCAACATTATTCCAAAATCTCTGTGGGTGCCTCTACATGTGCACATTTACTGCGCAGTAACCAAAAATTACTTTGCGGTAAAGGCGTGTCTACAGGTGTATGCCATTATTTGGCAGTAAATATAGCGACTTACGCCATCTTGGGCATAAATTTGATGCCTGCATCATGCAGGTATCAAATTTATGCCCAATTAGTTACTTCACAGTAACACACGTGTAGACACCTTACTGCACAGTAGCACTGTGTGTGTGGACTGACTTGGGACAGTGTTTCTGTGCTGTAATGGTTGCACATGTAGACACCAGCCAAAAACCCGCTTACTGTGCAGAAAGTTACTGTGCAGTAAATGCGCATGTAGACACGCCCTGTGTGGACTGGCCTTTACTGGCTTTGTCTTTATTTTATGTGCTCTTTGAGGCAAAAGTGGTTCTCATCACACACTTTGGGTGTTTTAGAAATATATATAATATATTATATTAATATCAGATAACATCTGTACTGGCAGGCCTGGAAAATATTGCACTACTTATTTTAATGCAGCTAGTTTTCTCCAGGTACATCTATATGTGCTATTAGGATGCAGCAATAAACCCTGATACATATTGTGCTGGAGTTTATTGCTCCTGGGTGTGTTGTTTGAACGCGCACCCGGGACCACAGTATGTTGAGCAAGGTTGGAGCAGACCCAGCTTGCAGGGTGCTCAGGGGGTCAGCTTGGCAGTCTGGGGTTGGTCCGACCTTGCATCGTGTGCTGTGGAGGGGCTGGCTGGAGCATGAGGGTGCTCGAGTGTGGGGCTAGACGTCAGAGACCCCCCCTCACTGAAGCACCCCTGTGCCCCAGCCAGCCCCATCAGTGTCTACACATGCGTTGCTGTGGATGAAGACACTCTGCAGCAGGGTAGCACTTTTATTCACAAGTACTAACCTGCTGTGGAGTTTATTAGTTTCTTGAGGCCTAATTGGGCCATATGTGTAGACACTGAGAAGTTTGCAGTGGAGCTAATTAAGCAGTTCTGCAGTAAATGTCTCGGGTAGACGTGCCCTCTGAGAAGCATTTTGCTTCTCATTACACAGAGAGTTGTATCAGAGCAATGGGATGGAGTAAGAAACCTAGTCCAGATCCTTTTGCATCCTGTAGGAGTCCTTAGCCATGGGAATGCTGGAATTGATCCCTTCCCTTTGGTCAAGGAACCAAGAGAGATGACATTTCAAAGGGCACCATCACACCTCCTCCTCCCCGTGCCTGCATTTTAATATATTACACTGCATTGCTTGCCAGGCTGGCATATAAACCGGGGAAAAAAGCCAGTCCAGTTTCGCTCCTGATTTTTTTGGCTTGTTTGTTTTCCCATATGGCAACCACGAAACTCCCTCCCCGCTTGTTCCAACGGAGCTAAAACTGACAAGGCCGTTTTTCTTGAACCACTCGTACAACACCTTATTCTGCCAAGACATCTTTGTTTGTGTACCAGCCCCATCAAACGTTGTTAGTGCAGGTCTGGGAATAGTGTTTATTAGTTAACTGCAGCTGCGGAACCGGGAGACGGAACAAAGCACAATTTGGTTTGAGGATCACAAAAGTAAGGATGCTTGTTCTTTTTGTTTTACATCTATCCATCATTTCTCCATGAGTTAGTGGTAGATTTAAAAAAAAATAAAATAAACACCACATATATTTGTTCAGAAACCCTGGCTTCTGTTACATTTAATCACTTCCCTTGTTGGTTGAAACAGAAGGGGGGCCTTCTATTAAACTGAATTACTGTCCTCTGAAGCTTACCTGATAAAGATGTATGATAAAAGCGTAACAACTATAGTGGTCTACTAAGCAAGCGTGATTCCTATTACAAGCCAGATGCAGTCCATTATGGAAAAGGGGTGACTTCTAAATGTTATTTAGTACCTGGAAGACTTTCTTCATCAGATCATATCTGGTTTGGAATAACTCTCTCTCAGAAATGTAGGTACACAAATCCCCCTAGGTACCTGGTTCCTAAAGCCTTTGCACTCTTCGAACAATCTGTCCCAAATCCCTTGGATCAAATTTAAGGTCCCAACCTGTCAGCTTGGCTGTGCGCATAGCTGCATTTCCCTTTTCTAATTGAATCTGACTGAATTCAGTGGATCCAGTAAGGGAAGCAGATAGCCAAAGGCAACACAGCTGGAGCCTCAATTGTTTCACTGGACATGAGCATCTTTGAGTAATAGCCAGGTGGGGACCTGATTCGCTGCCTTTATGCCAACGGCCACACAATGAGGCAAATCACATATACAGTATATCTGAGGGCAATTACATAGTTGAATCTTGTACCAGCTTTCTTTCTTATAATCTTTCTGTTCCTTTTACAGTCTTTTCCTTGAATTGAGAGACCCACACACCTGGGAGTATCATTGACATAAATCTGATATCAGAACTCCACCTCGCCTCTTTAAGTAGCTTCATTGCACCAATCAAGCTCATCAGTCTAATTGTGTATTGCTTACATGCCTTCCTTTTTGGCCACCATGCATTGGTGCGGAGAGACACCACCAGGCACCCACACTGCAGAATATTAAAAAGCCAACACGTGGCTATGTTCCCCGGAGAACACACAACACTAAACTCCTGATTCCCAGGAGGTTCATAATCTAGAAAAATAAATTAATCCAGCAGGGTCTCTTGATATAAAAACATGCTGAAAAAACATCCATAATAATTCCATTTTAAGAAGAAAGAGATACTAGCTCTGTCCAAGCTGGGCTAATCATTGAGGAAGCTGTTGGTGATAGACAGTTAATTGCAATAAAAGATAAAATGCAGCGGCGGGAAGTACATGGAAATAACGCTGCACAACTTATGCCACAGGGTAATGACTACCAATTTAACTGCACTCACTTTTTCATCGTGGAGGACTGCGCCCAGCTCTGGGAGATGCACTTCACAGAAGACATGGAGAATCTCGCAAGGGTCCAGACAAGGGTCAGGTTAAGGGCTTGGAGGACAAACTTTACGAGGAAAGACTAAGGGATCTGGGACTGTTCAGCCTGAGGAAGAGAAGACTGAGGGGGGACGTGGTGGCCGTCTATAAGTATGTAAGGGGTGAATACCAGGAGCTGGGAGAAAAATTGTTCACTAGGGTGCCCCAGCGGAGGACAAGGAGCAGTGGCCATAAACTGTTAGAGGATGGTTTCAGCTTGGATGCAAGGAAGAAGGTCTTTATGGCAAGGGTTACCAGGATCTGGACTAGACTTCCCAAGGAGGTGGTTCAGTCCCTGAGCTTGGAAGTCTTCAAGAGGAGACTGGACAGACGCCTTGCTGGGATCATTTGATCTTGGCAGTATTCCTGCCCAGGGCACGGGGGTTGGACTCACTGATCTTTTGAGGTCCCATCCAGCTCTTCATTTCTATGATTTCTATGAAAACATTCCTTCCCCTATTGATGAGAAGCAACTGGGCATCGCCTCTAAGGTGCAGTACGTGGCAATGACAAACAGCAGCTCAATTGTGATTTGGCATCATCCACCTCTCCCCCATGATCTCTTTTTATAGAAAAACAGCCAGTTTTATAGAAACACACTCAATAAAAAGACAGAGAGAGAGAGAGAGAGAACAGAAGAATGTGAAGATCACCAAGGTAATTAAAACACAAAGATGCTTTCATGTTGCAACGTGACCCAAACACACTGCAAACACAAATACGCCACCACACACTTGGGTAATATCTGAGTAGTAGATTTCTGAGATTTGCATTGAAAGGTAGAGACCCTCAGCTGACGTAAATTGGCACGGTCCCATTTAAATCAATGGCACTGCTGAGTGCAGTCAATAGAGCAATTCCCATTGACAATAGCAAAGGGTTCGGTCCTGCTTTTACCTCTGGATTGGGTGCTGTTTCAGGAATTTCCAAAGGATTTTCTTTTGTTTGCGTGCGTAAAAGCAGGAAGAAGAGAGTGCAATAGCCAGTCAAAGGGTAAAATAGCAAAATAAATCACAGAATAGCAAAACACCTTGATGCACAGTTGATGCCTCATTGTCATAACAAGACTGTACTGGGTTCCTAAAATGGTGCAATATTGTTCCAAACTGCTGATAAACGACATCACCAGGGCGAAGAGTAGTCGAAACTTTACCTGCTCTCAGATTGGATTTCATACTAGTAACAGAACCAAAAGGGCTACAGCAATTTTCTCAGGAATAAATTGTTCTCTCTGAAACAAACGTACGTGCGGCGGGGCTTGGCGAAGCGTTTGATGCAGAGGTCTGTAAACAAAAAGCAAAGCGGTCAGTTTGAATTTATTTGTATTTTACTTCCATATCTAACAGAATCTCGTACTCTCCAAGCGTTTGTGCCGGCCAAGTTTATCGGTCTGAGCCATCTTTAATTCAGGAAGTCTAGAAGCCAATCAAACGCTAACACAATATCTAGGGCAGATAAATCTTAAAGGACATTTGCAGAACTCTCTGTTCTTGAAGTAAAATTGACTAGTACATCCATATCCCAAAAGGTGGTACACTATATCTAAATTTAACGAGGTCTCACTAGAAAAGCAGGTGATGGAATATTTTCCATTTAAAAAATTTTAAAAAAAGCTATCAGTTTTATGAAATGAATCTTGAGATGATCGCCTTGAAAATATTTAGAACAGCACAACATTAATTATGCGTCTTGAACAGACACCACCTAGATATTTTTTTAGTCTCATCTCTAATTTTACAATAATTACTGGCACTACACTTTATATAATCTTAAATAATTGAGGACATCAGTTTGAACTTCAGTTCTCTCTTAAAAGTTATAGCCCCGGTAATTCCTAATTCATAAAAAAATAGTTGAAGGGTTTATTATGCTTCAACTTCAGATTCCCAAGTACATAGGAAACCTCCTGGCAAGACGACATATGAGGTCTGCGATTAATAAGAGATATGTCTAATTTATGGGCTTTAGAGGGGCATTTGTAAAAAGGAGTCCACATCTGGCACCTATTCCATGAATCTTAAGATATGATTGGACAGCCTGGGAGAAAAGGAGAACATGAGAAAAATACTGGCTTTTAAACCTAAATGTAGATTAAGCAAAAAAAACCCTTCATCCCAGCCAGCATTGATCTTTTGCATTAAAAATACACCGCTCCTGCTGAATTTAGAAATGACTGTGCATCACGTGTATGAGTGGACGTGGTACATATGAGGCCAGCTGGATGTCCAAAATGGCCTTTTCTACACACAAACTACAGGAATAAATTATATACATGATTTAATGTGCAGTGACATACACATAACACTCAAACACCTGGGCCTTCAATTTAAGAAAGCTCCAAGCCTGCTTCTGAATTAATCTTTTTCCTCTTCCCTACACTTCAGAGTGGCCGGAGAAGCTTTCGGAGAGACAGAAACCATTAAAGGGAATACTATGTACTGGAGTTGTCATCTCCCTACGTGAGTTTGAATCCTCCCCTGGATGAAGCAGGCTTCTGACGTTTGCTCCTTATCAAGGCAGCACAGCATAGGCTGAATGCCAGAGCATTGCAGACAGAAGGTTTATGAGGATATTATCTAGTTCAATTTGGGACAACAATCGTGAGTAGGCAATAGAGGTGGAGACACGATAGACACTGATTTTATTCCAGGCAGCAAGTTATGGAGCCTAAATCAGAGAAGAAAGGATTTGCCCTTTAAAGCCACCATTAAGACTTTCTCCAGGGTTGCTATTTTCAAGTGATTTCATCTCAGTTTTGGCTGCTTGCCTTCACCAATACTACTAAAGGGAACCCATTTGCTGATACTAATTGCTCCTACGATCTTAAGAGAAAATATTGTCATTTGAAAGAGAAAGAGCGTGTGTGCGGGTGAGAGAGAGAGCCGGATTTCATGTCACCCATTCAGAGGTCCAAGCACATCTAAGTGCTATTCAAAAAAGCCAAAATACAAAGTAGCGAAGTGAAGATAGAAGCCATTCGTCCAAAGCTACCGCTAGGGAAATTTGTGGCATAGGAAGAAGCCAGACAGACTTCAAGGGGGTGAAGAGGTGAGGCTGGTGGATAAAGGAAGGCCCTTGAAAGAGTTTGTAGCCACAGTGCAATTGCTTTGGTCGCAAGCACATCTGCGATTCATCCTTCATTCTGGAAGTTGAGTGCTCTTGGATGCCCCAGTGACCAGCAATTTCTGCAAGCATTGCTCTCTGCCGTCTCTGAGAGAACACCCCCCCCGGTGCATCTATACAGGTATACATCGATGCATCTATAGGTAATCTATACAGATACGGTCCATATGTCTGCACATATACATGTACATAAAAGTCCAAGCCCACATGCACACATTGCTCAGTGCACATTTTACATGTGGGGAAAGGATGAGAGCACAAAAAGAACGGGTGTTCACCATTTAGCTCCAGGGACTATACAAAGGTGCTCTGAGCCAGATGTTTAAAGATATTGAGGCTTAACTCAAAATGACAAAATAATACTACCAGGACAAGTACAGCAGAATAGAAGCAAGCAAAACAGGATGAGCCACTGTGACAAATGATAGGATTGGGCCCTAAATATGGGGAGGAAAAAAGAGGGTAAGAAGGAACATGCGTGTCAAAGAAAAACTCCTTCTTTCTCTCTTGGCCACATTACTCATCAATCTCACTTTGGTCTGGATCCAGATGAGCACTTAAGGCCATGAGCACCTCTGCCATTGGCCTGCATGAGATGCTCACAAGTTTAAACACATACATAAGTGCTTGACTGGATGTGGGCCCAACGGAGAGCCAGGCTCTTTTGGCGGCCACCAAACAAGAATCGTCTCCTCGTACAAGTTCACATAAGTAATAATGATGGCCCATGGCAGTGAGGCGAACATCAACTCTCTTGAGAGCCCACGTGTCTGTGGACTCATCGCTGGCAAACATTATTCAGGTGAGGAAAGACTCTCACAAAAGTAATCTGGTTTTCAGGGTGGGCCAGTGAAGAAGATGCTGCCTGGACTTTTCTGGTCCTAGATGGATTGTCTTGAGTTAAAGTTTGTGATATCACACTACCGTCAATTAGGAGGTCGTATTTGTGATTGTGATATCACACTACTGTCAATAAGGGGGTCAAGTTTGTGATTGTGACATCACACTACCATCAACTGGGGGGTCATGTTTGTGATTGTGCGATTATGACATCACACTACAATCAACTAGGGGGTTGTGTTTGTGATTGTGACATCACACTACCATCAACTAGGGGGTTGTGTTTGTGATTGTGACATCACACTACCATCAACTAGGGGGTTGTGTTTGTGATTGTGATATCACACTACTGTCAAGTACGGGGCCATGTTAAAAACAACCAGACAGGAGGAAAACAGTTGGCTTGCTTTTCTGTGGAGGAGGAGATGTAGCAAAATGTTCTTAAAGTCTGGTTCCTTTAAGGTGCCTCAGGCTGGATTCCCCAAAATTGAGGCTCCCCAATCACCAGTACCACTGAAAATATTGGCCAAGAAGAAGGCGGTCCAGCCTTTAGGATTCCCAGCTCAGAGAAGCAATTAAAAATATTACCTTGTTATGTTGACGCAAATATTTACGGAGCTTATAACTGAATTATCCTGTGAGTGAAGAATGCCTTGCCTGCAATAAAAACCAAAATAGCTGTGAGGAGCAGTTCAAAATCAAATGCTAAGGAGCTATGCCCTTGCTGGCAGAGCCCACGCGGTGATAATAAAGTCTTTCACTTTTTTAAAAGAAAGCAATATTTGCCCTTCACGGCTGCGTTCTGCCAATCTGAAAACAATGTCAGAAAGGGCCTTTCCTTTGAAATGGCCCAATCGTCCCATAGTTATGCAATCACAATGCATTTACTCAAGGGCTGCTGCTCTGCTAGGGAACAGAAGTGATCCTGCTTCAATAACAGCCACTCCCAGGTGAGGGTAATGTGTGAACAGCCCATTTCTGGCTGCTTTCGCCAAGTGGAAGACAACGGCAGCTGGAACGTATCCTCGAACAGCCAGATGTTTGCAGTGGAAAATGAAAGCTTTTTCCCCCCAACTAAAACTTAGCTTGGGTCAGATCTTTACTAACCACCGCCCTGTTTAACAAACCGACGGGATATTTTACCATTACTTTGTTCAGGCAGCAAACCGTGTCACATTCCCCAAGCACAGACAGCCTAGGGGTTGCAGTAGTGAGACTCCTTAACAACCCAAGCTCTTGCTATTTGTGCTAGCCCCCCTCTGCCAATACTGCACAGAAAAGTCACCTTCCCCCTCTGCCTGCTTGCTTTTTCTGTATGTCAGTTAGAAACAATGATTCTTAAATCATTTGTGAAACTCTTGAGATCTATCAACCAAAAGAATGATGTACGGCCTGACTATTATTAGTATTACGAATTGTTCTCAGAGGCATATTCAATACCTCGGTATCGACAGCGTCTGAGGCTGCAGCAATGACCAACCCCCTCTGCACAGTTCAGCTCCGGGTTTCACCCAGCTTCAGGAACACTGTTTTGTTAAGTAAAATGAACGTTCGTGGATATAAAAAAAAATAATCTTGAACGATACCCAAAAACCCTTCACCTGTGAGTTCCCATCACAGTAGAGTCTCAATATTAAATGCTCATTTAGCCACATTTTACTTTTACATTCTTGCAGCAGCAGATTTTTAAAGTTTCAGAAATGATCCAACTGGATTTGACAGTGGCAGCGGCAACAGCATATTCAGATATACTCACGAGAGCAATAACTGCCCAGCCAAATCTGGCATCATAGTCCTCCAGGCTTCAAGAGGCTTCCTCGTATTCACTTAAGACTATGCATATTCTCCGGACTGAATCCCATCTGAACTGACGTCAAGATTTTACCCTCATCAAAGTTTCCTGTGAGCAGTGATTTGGGGCGCCCATTCTGCAATATGTTGAGGGCAATGAGTTTGAGATCGTGTTAGTGGGAAAAATCACACCCTTTTAAAGTCTCTTGCATCAAACACCCAGAAGTTGATGACCTGAATTACTAGGAATCACTTTTGGAAATTGAGGCCTGTTTTTCCTAAGGCAGACGGTTAAACCAAATATCTTCTGTAACAACAAATCAGACATTTTTTAAACAGAAAACAAATGAAGGGGAAAAGGCTAATATTTAGCAATGTCTATTAAAACTCAAGGCATCTTTCAAGGGGATGTTGCTTGCCTTTGATAGAAGACGACTTTGATTGCTCCAGAAGTCACTGACCACCTGGTCAATCAGTCTCCCTCTCCTTCCATAATGAGATAAAGCAAAAGGAATTGAAACTGCTAACAACTATGCTTAAATGAATATATTACACAGCACCTAAGTAAGAGCGCAAATGCATATGCTGCAGCAAAGCTGTAAGTAAAACCCATTTTTTTAAAAAATAATAAAAATCGCCTTATTTACTCTTTCATCAACGTAGGGTTTTTTTATTTTTTTTTCCCATAACGACTGATAATTATCTAATATATTTTGTAAGCTGCAGTCCATTTTCAGTGCAGAAATGGCACTTAGACACGGATTGCCTCCAATTGGATTCGCCGCCTGCTACATGGAGGAATGGCCGCCATATGACTTTTAATCTTGTATGAAACAAAAAAATTAAACTGTCAATATTAGGATGAGCCACCATGACGGGTGCCCTGATGGAAAGGAGCTTCAGAACTGCTCCTAATGATATGTATGCAAGGAATAGATTTTTCCTTATAATGCATGTAATTAGAGTACAGAACAAAATGTTCTGTTCAAATTCATGACATGCACAACTAATAGAGGAGGAAAAAATGAGCCCCCTGGCTATTTATTTGCATGAAAAAGCTTCAATATAGGATATACTTTAGAGAAATTAGTTTTTAATCTAGGTGACTAGATGAGATTTTGACCCTGAACTGTTTTCGAGTTGACCTGTGAGAATTTATGCAGGAGTAAGACTGTGATGCCTCCGCGCCAGACAGGCATCGCTTTTTTTCATTAATTTCTTCATGTCTCGTGTAGTCAAGAAGAGCGGAAAATCGCTTCTTTTAAAAGCTCACCTTATGTGAATTTGCTTTGATGAGATGCAATCAAAAAAAGCTGATAGAAATTTTAGCAGGAATGTATTCTTTGCAAATGTGGACATTGAAGGAGTTAGATACATTGATTCAGCAGTGATTGCCCCCGCTTGACCTGTATAAAAGAGAAATCTACAACTGGAGCTTTTTATGAATACATTAAGTGGGGCAACTTGCTTTCACAGCACAAGTCTATTACACAGAACTATTGTTCTTCATTTTTAATAATAACTGATCCAACAAGTCCTTGAAGCAGAGCTCCAGAGCACAGCTGCTTTTTAAATACCATTATTTGTGTAACGGCCTAGACAGGAAATGCATGACAACAGCATGTCTAGTTTTGACATCTTCCAGGTGAAGGCATACATTTCACGCAGCCGGAAAAAGCCCTGAATATAAATACACCCCCAACAGGCCTGATTCTCCACTGTGTAGTCATGTGCAAATTGAGGCTAACAAAACACCATCATCATAACAAATTATTATTTCATTAATGATGTCTGGGAGCAACAGTCATAGATAATGACCTATTATTTTGGACCAAACAGAGAACAAAAAGATAGTCTTACCCAAAGGCCCTTCCCAGCCTGTGATACATGGCTATAGCACCCATGAACTTGAACAAGTCCCCCAGTGCCAGCTTCATGTAAGCACTTTAGGGTCTTAATAAAAACCCTTTCTTCCCCCATCTCTGTGCTCTCCCCATATGCAGGGCAAAGGAGAGCAGGGTATGAACCAGCATTGAAAATGGCAAATGTGGCAGGATATCAATTTGCTTGGACTATGAAAGCAAGTAAGGGCCAAGGCCAGCAAAGAGATGCTCTGCAGTTGAGCTCTGATTCTGCGAGAGACTGAGAGCACCTCTGCAAAGGTCTCTGATGGTGTAGGTTGTTGCCGATGAAAGCTCATGTCTCTGAACCAGCCTGCTCTGCCTTCGGCCTGACTTCCGACTAACACAGTTTAACATGTCTCTCTGCTAGGACTTTAAGAGCCATCTGATGGGACGACAAGACCGTATTCATCTATTAAGGCATGAGGATCTTTCTCTCGGTGCGTTCTATCAGTTGCTCCCCGCTTTCACCTCCCATCAGTTCTTGCAATCCATATTATAATCCTATCATTTCAATAATATAGTCCTAGACAAATACCTTTTTGCCAGAGCCTTGTAACACGTTTATTTAATTGCTAAGAAACTGCATGCGACACAATCACACAGGCAAAAATACCTGGAAGCCCCTCAAACCAGGTTTTTATCAGTTACAAAAATAATTATGTACATTTAAGTGCCTCATAATCCTATTTAATAAGGAAGTCATGGTGAGCCATCAATGACTGTGTAAATTCAGCACATCAAGTGGCTTACGACTGTGATGAAACCAAGAGACATTGGAAGCAAAGGGGGAAAAAAACGTAGAAAAACTTGGTGATACTGTAAAATATAAACCCCAAGATGGTGTGACATTCACAGGGAAGTTACCTTACAAAAATGACTAGAATGAATTCAAAGTTGTGTCCAAGACCAGTTATAGCTTACTGGTTATCGTTTAGCATGAGGCGGGGCACGGTGCAGTAGGGAAGTCGGGGAAGGGAAACCAGCAGGAACCGGGAGGGGGCAGGAATGGCAGAAGGGGAGGAGCAAGGAGATGGGGAGGGGAGAAGGAGAGAGGGTACTTAAAGCTTGAAATTTATCCACTAGTACCTAAAAGCAGGGCCATACGGACCCTGAGCAGGCCCCTGTGACCTCCACATAGCCTGGGCTGCTCACAGCAGGCACCAGGGAGGCTGCAAGCGGCTGCACTGGGGTACTAGTTGCAGAGAATTAGGTACTAGTCACCTCTCCCCTTCTCCTCGGTCCTTCCTCCCTACCTCCCGCCCTGTCGCCTTCGGTTGCTGCTACGGCACCCCGCCGCACCTCGGGGGGCTGGAAGCACCCCGCTAGTGCTGGGTCGGGCAGGGGCACCCTGCAGACCATGGCAGAGCTCCACGTGGGCCGGGCCAGGGGTTGCCATACCGACTAATCATTTAACCATTGCAATTACAACTGGTTAAGCAGATATTTTTTTTTAATCGGTATTGAATCCCCAGCCCAAGCACGTCTAAAGCATCTTTGACTGTAGGGCCCCCAGACTCCAGGGGGAGGTAAACGCAGCCTCTCTCAACATTTCTGTGATTATTTCCCCAGAAGGAGAAGAGGGAAAAGTAAAGTCACATGGAAAATGACCATGGTAGAAAGCTGAGGGCTCAGCCTAACACTTTTTATTTAGGGCAGATATCAAGGGAAGGAAGAAAACCATAATGCAGAATATCTGAAATGTCTGAATGAAATACAAAAAGTCCCTATTAGATATGCTGTTCAGGTTTTGTGGTACTGATGTCTGTCTGTGCTATAAAATTATTTGCCTTTTTCAGTTAACTCCTGGTGCTTCTTAGAGTGTGCGCCTGGGTATTCGGCATGTCTCTCTCGGAGAGTTGAGGTTTTATAATATAAGCTTACCTGAAAATGCTCTGTAAACACACAATACAGTGGAAAATGGGTTTTGTGGGGAATGGGGTTTATTTTGTAAAATGAGCTTTAAAAACAACCCTGTATTTTTATACTTCCCACTTATCCATTCTCTCTCTGATGGCAGCTAAGGGTCCAAAGGCATGCAACTGGGTCTGGTCCGAGGTAATGCAGGGCTGCTAAGCTCTGTATAACAAGATGCGTCAGATCTCGAAAGAGCCTGCGGTGCTTTGAATACCATTCACCCCCACAACCATTTCTTTTCCTAATTTTTGGTAACGTCACGGGGATTCAGAGTAATGAGATTGGCCTGAAAATCTTCCGTGTCTAGATCCTACCACACAATGCAGCATCTCCGCAGGTCCTGGGCTCTTAGCATATCACTCTATCGCACACTGTTGTTTCATTTGTTCAGCATGGGAGGAATATCATCTGCAGAGCAGAATACAGTAAGGTAAACCAGCTCTTCCTTCAGTGCAATGATGGGCGGGTGACACACCGAAGTCTATGGTCTTCCTTTGGACCACGCTGCTTTTGGCATGACCATTCACACGGAGCAAGGATGACCTAGGGAGTGGTGGACATCACATCAAGAGACTCGGATGGGGGCTAGTCCCCCTGAGCCCTAGTCTGGACAGCATAAAGGGGTAAAGACGTACTTCAAATGGCAATGCTTCACATGCTTACTTGCAACTACAATGACGATGCCAATCTGACACTGGATTCAGCAGAGCAACTAGGCATTTGTTGTACTTTGGATATCTGCATAATCTCCATTCACTGAGCCAACTTCCACCGTGTATCTGAGTACTTGGCTGAATGAGGCTCTTGCTTAGCAATAGATCTTCAGGTGAGAAGCAGAAGAGTCCCTTCCTTGCCTTATTACTCATCTAGATGGGATAGAAAACATCATTTGTCCCCTACGGCCAACACCACATCCCACCAAAACCAATGGGAGTTTTCCTGTTGACCACCAGTGAACCTTTTGGGTCCACTGTTTTCGTTACAAAGCCTCGTGGGACACTGGCTTCCCACTGTAAAATTTTCCAGTGGACTTGGGACAATTACTAAGCAGATCATGAGTTTCTCAGGGGTCTCCCCAGGTCTTTGCAAAGAACCGAGCATTGAGTGCTGAAGTCATAGGAGTAGTAACATGCCCACGTTATGGTGTTTAAAATAATCTTGGCCGGTGAAAGCAGGGTGTGTGGACAGAGATGCGTTTGCAGCATTGTAATGAGGGCACATAAAGGGTTTGCTAATAGGATGTGTACAAGCCTTGCATCCACGGCTCTGTTATAGATTCATTATTATGCAGGCTCATGTTTGGAGTCTGAGCAGTAGGGAAACTGGTTGGAAGGTGTAGGCTGGAGCTGCATTGTCTCATTATGCCACATGCTTCCTCACTTGGAAAAATCATCTGTGACAAGCCACTTTCCTGGGTGCAGAGCTCAAAAGACGCCAAGAGGCTTGGGGCTCGATGAAAGGTATTTGATGTCAATAGCATTTGACATATGCAGGTTTGATATGTTCCCAGCTTCTAAGTGCTGCCAAAAATGCAGCTTATGAGAATAATATAAAGAAAGAGGACACAGATCTAAACTCCTTCAGAAAATTGCTCTTAGTTGTCACAAGGTGACCTTCATCCCCACAGAGGCAGCTTGCTGGTTCAAGTGCAAAATGCAGATCTCTCCCATCTCATAGGAGTATGCAAAGTGTATGTGATGCTACAGAGAGAAAATAATGATGACCCTGTGTATGCTGCTCAGGTAGCTGGTATCGTAGCTTTTGTTTGTGCATCAACAGAATTGCACTCAGATTTTTCAACTAATTACTGTCTGCAATGGTTAGCATAACCCTTCAGCAACCACATACGAAGCAGTCAGAAGAAGGGGTGCTGAAAAAACACATTTCCAGAGGAAAAAGCATCCACTTCCACGTTGTCCTACAGGGCATGCGGCAGGGGAAACGCACGCAAATAATGTGCTGCTAAGTAACATTCCTGTTCATTTTCATTAGCAGGATGTAAAACAAGCAATACTCCAGATTTGCAAAAGGATGTAGGCAGAATTTAGGAGTCTTCAGCTGTGATCCTGTCGTATCGCAGCTCAGCTGCTGTCTAACCCCAGAGCTGTCAAAACTGCAAAAGGAGTCTTGTTTTTTGGCTTTAAAGTATCCCAGGTGCCCAGAGTTGTATCTCCCTGCAATGTCCAGCACTGCCCCAGGCTGGACAACCCAGACTAGTTCTGCATCTCATGCCTGGTGAAGCTTGATAGGCATTAGGAAAGCATTTGCTCCGTTGTCCCTTGAGGGGCCTGAGCTGGGTGGTGCACTCAGAATAGTACATGCTAACCAGACTTTAGTCCTTTGGAGCTGCAGCTGCAGGTACCACTTTCTTTAAAACACACCCAGCGGGGCTGGGGTTGTGTCTTCCTATCACATCATAGCCCAGCCATGGGATCACTTGGGGATTCAAACCCAGATCTCGACCACAGGGCCCTAACCAGCAGGCCATGGAGGACTGCAAGCAGGGCACTCTCTCTGTCCGGTGCAGAAATGAGATTGCACAAGGGACTGTGGCTCCGTGGCGTAATGGTCTGGATACATTCCTAAGTTCTGGGTAGTTATATATACCCTCTGTGCATGCTGTATGGGGAGACTAAGCACTTACCAGAGGGACAGTCCATGCCAGAGGCTGCTATCTGAACGTTAGACCATGCCTCACAGCCACTGTCTTTTCTGTCTCTCCATCCTTTATTAGACGCAGTCCTAGGAGACCACAGTTGTGAATTCGTATTGACAACAGGGATGTCCAAGCAAACAATACATCTCTCCCATCTCAGCCCCGAGCTCCCCCTTCAAAGGTTTTCATTTACTATGATTAAACAAGCCCTGGATTGAGCCATTAATTGATTACAATTAAATTAGAGGCAAGGCAGGAGATTAATAATGCGAAAATCCTCTTTTCCTACGTCTAGATTTTCCCGGACTGCAAACCCTGCTCTTCCTTCAGGCAATTATGCAAAGACAAATAGTAACATTTACACTAAGGACCTCACTCTCCATTACTCAGTGGTGACCCACGGGTTCTGGATTTTCAATCTAGAGGGTCTTTTACAAGGCTGGGCAGAGGCCTGCACCGCAAATAGCATAAAGGGAATTTGGTGCGATTTGGGGACGCAAGGAAACGCAGGGGAATTATGGCCAAAGTAATTCCCTTTGGTTTCTACCCTAATTGCAAATATCTGCTCCATAGCTGCCAGGGGCATCAGATGGGATCAAACTGTGATGGTCGGTGCCTACCTCAGCCCTGACCGGGGACCCCTTGGAGCCAAAGGAAAGGCTCCCACGTGAGCTGAGTGGAGGGTGAGATTTCCAAAAGCAGTGTTCGTAGCACAAGGTCCCGCAGAGTGGCTGGACGCATTGCTGTTCACCTCCTCCCTCCTGCCACGGGAGTATCTAACAATTGTTCCTAGTAGATCTCACTTGGATCCCATCACAAACGACCTCCACCCACCGCTGCGCGCTGGCTTTTTTCGAGACACGCTCAGCTTAGGCACCGGCGACAGAACAAATGAGAACACCCTTACAACCCAGGAGCAAGAGCAGATGATGTGAGGGCTTGATTCAGAGACAATATAAGCTTCACCTCTTGACAGAGGTAAATGGATGGTTATAATATCCAAAGCAAACCCACACAAAAGCCTGTTGCCTAGCCATTTCCATGATATTTTGCTAGGAGCTGAAAAACTGCTTTTCACCCTGAATCCCCAAATGTAGAAATAAACAGGAAAAAAACAAGCTTCTTTTTTACTGCTTCATTTTACTTGGTGTCAAAGCAGCACAGTGCCACAGGTCTGGAATATTAATAATGCTCCATCCAGGCTGATGAATGTTTCAGAGCCCCTTAGCCCCTCATCAACATGTGTGTCAAATACAATGAGGTGAGAGGAAACAGGCTGGCAGGTTTGCTGTGGAGTGCAGGGAATATTTTTGTACGTGGGGCCCTGCTGTCAGATGTCCAAGAGTGACTTACCCAACATGCCAGGTGAGGTTGGTTGCCGGCGCTTATCCGCAGTCCTGTGTGTTGCACGCCATGAGATCAAATCCCGCAGCCACGGCACAGATTTCATGGGGGCGATTCCGACATCCTGTGGCAAAGTCAACTGCTTCTTCCCCTGTGAGATGGCTTTCACCCTCCTGCCCCCAGCCAAATAGGGTCAGCCCCATACGAGCGCGTGACATGGAAGATTGAAGGGTTAATTAGCATTTCCTGCTTTAATTGCTTTCCCTTAAAGTAAACATTGCAAGATGTGGAGGAGTCTAAAGGACAGACCAAGCCAAACGATTGCTTTTTATAACCCACATCCTTCAGGAGGAGTCAGGCGGGGTAGCCGCAGCATTTAGTATGAGCCTTGACAGTGTTTCTTCTCATTGCGAACTCATAATGCCAGCAGCTGCATCAGGGACAGGGAGATTGGGATGGGTTTTCCAAGTCATTCTTAGGGACTGCAAGTCCCCACCACCTCAGCAAAGGGCTTCCCAGTAGCTTGTACTGGTTCAGCAAACGGTGCTTTTGGTATGTAGGCTGACTTCCAATGCTAGTTCAAACAAGACCAGGGGAACGAAGACCTACAGGTCCAACTGGCTTGCAGCCATGGCATACTCTCTCTTCCAAGAAGCAGAGTCAGCAAAGGGTGCCCATGCCTGGGACTTCATAGGAAGGAAGCAAGGACCTTTCGTGTTGGTCATCTCTGTGCAAACTGGGAAGAAGAGTGAGTTACTGCAGGAAGAGTTAAGATAAAGGCAGTCAGAGTGACCAGAGAAGGAAAGCAGCTGCATCATATCGCTGGTTTGTTCCCTGATTTCACAAAAAAGAATAACAAAGGAAAAAACACCCTCTATGAACCAAAAACCCCTAAACTTTAAGCACAAACTGGACACAGTTCCTCAGTGGCATTCACAGACACATATACCTGAAGATTATGGCCTGCTCGAAGTGCTGCACAGCCAGTATTATGGGTGCACCTGGCACACAGTCTGCTGGAGTATTTGGCACAGGAGACAATGCCGATGTGGTGCACAGCAGCAGCTCTGGTGCACGAAGTCAGCTTTGGTAAGGTCTCTGTGCACACCAGAGACATAAGGCTGGCCAACCTGAGTCTTGAGAGATCCTTCTGGTGTATGTGAGCATTAGCAGTAAACAGTAGTTGAGAGAGAGAGCATCTCCCCCTTCCTGCAGCACAGTTGAGGGGAAACAGGAGACGATTCTGTGGTTCCGCCATCCCTGGCTACCAGAAGAGCCTAGGAGAGGTATCGGTACCTCATCTTCAGGACAGCATGCTGGTTCCCTGGGCCCAGCAGAGAGGCAGGAAACACATTTTCCACCACGTCGTTTTGCAGCAAGTCAAGTTCAACCAGAGTTGAGGCTCTGCACAAGCCACTGCAGCAAGCTCAGCAGGGGAGACACAAAGGGTTTGTGCCTAGCTTACACTCCTCCACTATGAAGTAGAAGAGTCATCCCGAGTTAACGGAAAGAGATTAAGGGCAGATGCTTGTCTACCAAACTGCATCACCTGACAAATAATTTGCCATTTGTATTTTGTAGCAGGACAGGACAGGACACAATCTGGCTTTATGTACCTCCATAATTACTGAATTGCAATGCAATTCATAATTAATTATTGAATTGCATTGCATTTCAGACGACGAGCTAGAGTCTAGGAGCGCACAGAGCGCACGTTGTGTGCTCCACAACATACGCTGGAGACCCCCAATGCACTCTCTCACAAGAAAGCACTCCAATGTTATACAGTAATGGTCCAAAATTCAACAACTCGACTTCTCACCTCTCTCAGATGGGTGCAATTCCTATTGACAAACTCTCTCCTTTAGCCTTTCCTGCATTTTTTTTAAATGAAGTAGCATCCAACCATGACCTGGGCCCCTTTGTGCCACACATTATGCACACACAAGGAAAGACAGAATCCTTTTCTCAGAGACCCTATGGTTTAACAGAAGACAGACAAGTACTGGGGCAAAAAGACAGATTATTTTCTTCATAAGACAGCAAGAAACTGAGGAATAGTTTCATAGGCTTCTCAGCTCACCACAGGCAAGCTGCTTCTTCACCTTGGCCTGCATTTTCAATAGTGCTTAATAGTACGGGTCCTTCATGGATTTGGTGTCTCATCTCAGACAAGTGTCAGCACCTGCCCTTTGAACATCAGGTTACTTTA
>NW_017728997.1:13339832-13360151 GCF_001723915.1 Gavialis gangeticus | reverse complement strand
GACCCTATGGTTTAACAGAAGACAGACAAGTACTGGGGCAAAAAGACAGATTATTTTCTTCATAAGACAGCAAGCAACTGAGGAATAGTTTCATAGGCTTCTCAGCTCACCACAGGCAAGCTGCTTCTTCACCTTGGCCTGCATTTTCAATAGTGCTTAATAGTACGGGTCCTTCATGGATTTGGTGTCTCATCTCAGACAAGTGTCAGCACCTGCCCTTTGAACATCAGGTTACTTTAAGATGTCTCAAGTTGCGCACCCAAGTGGCAAGGCACCTAAAGTCATCACTAATGAAAATGTAGGGCATGACCCACGTCAGGAAGGCATCGGCTGGCAGAACCACAAACACAGCCCCAACAGCAACAAAACCATCCTGCCTATCTGCTACAACGCTCTAGTTCATGTGTCCCGTTGTTACGAGAATCGGGTTTTCTCTACTTCTTGCTTAAACACTCTTCAAATGAATATTTAGCACACTGCGCACCAGTAAAGACAGTAGGCTTGTGCTTTTGTTTCCAACTCAGAAACTTTCTTAGAAGTTCACACGAAACAGCAACCAAATGTGTTTTCCAGAGAACGATAACTTCTTTCAGCGAGCCTTTGTTATTATTCAGTTTAAGCACAAATAAAATATATGGCTGCTTCGAAGTTGGTTTCCTATTTGAAGCATGCCTTGTAGAACAATGTTTCTTCCCCCTTGTAATTCTAGGTTCACACCACCGGTTTTATTTACCAGTCCTTGTGAACAATGAGCTATCCATCCATGTCATGAATATTATGTCAAATTTATTACAGCAGCTTTTCAGCATATTTCCAGTCAAGGCTTCATTCTTCTTACAGATTCTGCAAATGAACAACAGTTTTAGTTACAAATGTTTCCCAGTGAGCCAGCACTCCCGACAATAGAATTGAACTTCCTGTATTTCTTGCAAAATTCTGACACCAATATAACCAATCATTATGACACATTGCTGAGAAACGCCATTTTGCTCTGTCATTGATATATTCTCAGTCTGAAGTGAGCAGAAATGATATCGAGAGTCATTCAACCCTTGATTAGTACCTGAGTAGATCAAGTACATATCTTCATATCCCATTAGGGATAGGAGAACCCAAAGAATTACCAGTAAGCTTCCCATAAGTAAAACCAGGACCTCAGGAGAATTTTACCCACAGAATTAATGACAGATATATGGAATAATTCAGTTTACGGAAATAGGTCATTATAGAATACTGTAAAACATTATCCACAAATGCTTGCTTGCAATATTTAAATGGATACGCTTTGATTGCGTGCACCCCTGGTTTAGCTGGGAATAATTATGAATTCTGCTGGTCTCCAATCCAGCAAAGCAATGAACACGTGTTCACTTTAAATATACAATGAGCTTCGCTGACCTCAGTGGGATGACTCATGCTTAAACAGGTTACAGTCAGCTGATGGAAATGTTGTCGTATTCTGTCCTGCACCCTATATGGTCAGCATGGTCTAGTTGAGTACCTGCCAAATGCAAGTGAGCTTGGCTCACAAATGCCCCAGTGAGGGTTTATTTTCCTGATGGGAACTTTAGGCACAGAGACAGAAAATCTCCTACTCCTGCAAACTCTGAGCTCAAAGCAAGTGAGTAATAAGCCTTCATTTGGGCGTAGAAATGATCAGTGAATGGAATCTCTCTCTCACGGGATATTCCTATATTTTAAAAGTTATTTTCATTCCACATCAGAAGGCAAAACTGAAATTTCAGACCTTCAAAAAATGTTTTGATTTGGGACTATCAAAGCATTTCATTTTCAAAGTAATGAATACTTTCGATTTGATGAAGTGAAGATATCCAGAACATTAAATATTAACTACAGAATCACTGAAAATGAGGGTTTGGAAGGGACTCAGGAGGTCACATCTAGTCCAACCCCCTGCTCAAAGCAGGACCAGCCCCAACTACATCATCCCAGCCAAGGCGTTGTCTAGTTGGGTCTTCAAAACCTACAAGGATAGAGATTACATACAAAACGTTAAACAACATATAAACAACAAAACATTAAATACCACATGTATTCTACATTATATAGAATGTATCATTTAATGTTAAAATAAATATTTGAAGGTTGTATAGAACTTGAAACCAAATGGAAACAATAAAGTAGAAGTCAAACATACTGCCTTCTCACAACGAAACAAAGCCAAAACACTTGGCTCCAACAGTTAATGGGCAAAAATTTCATTAAAAACCATGTTCTGATGAACTGATCCTCCTGAATCAACTAACAGAGCCTTCGAGTATTGAAAAAAGGTTGGAGTGGTTCTAGTTGACCTACAACACAATGGCCTTTGGTATAAGGAACGTATCACGCTACCAGACAGAAGTCTGGTTAACTTCATCATGGAGGTGATCTCCAAAAGGTCCTTTACTCTGAGTACATCATACAGAAAGACAAGTCATCACAAGAGACTCAGGAATGGAGTACCCCAAGGCACCGTCCTAGCTCCCATCCTGTTTAACATCTAGGCAGCAGACTATGTAAGCACCGCATCGATGTATGGAGACGACCTGGCACTTGCCGCTGCCGGTAATAACATGTCATCAATAGAGGCCAAACTGAACTGTGACATGCAACTCATATCTTCCTACCTAAAACAGTGGTGATTGAAGCTGAATATACAGAAGACCACCTCAGCACTTTTGGACCTGAACAACCATGCCATGAATGCCAAGATACAAGTTGTTACGGAGGGAAGAGTTACCCTTCAAGAAGACACCAACCTACTTGGGTGTCACTCTAGACAGACACTTAACCTTCTGCCACCACCGGGAGAAGTTGAGACACAAGGTAACCTCAACAGCAGCAGCCATAAGAAACTAGCCGGTACAACACGGGGAGCCAACTTCTCTACCTTGAGAACAACTACATTAGCTGTGGTTTACACACCAGCAGAAGACTGCCTCCCCGAGTGGGCAAATAGCGCCCACACCTGCAAACTGGACGGTGCCCTGTATTCTGCACTATGAACAAAAAAATTGCTTTCCGGAATACATGGAACGAGAAAACTTGTTCATTTTGGCAGGAATTCCCCTTCATAACATCAAGAGGTCTGGAATACTGCTTGACATGGCAACCAAAGCCCAACAGGAAGACCATCTGCTACATGACATGATTGAAAAATACCCAACGCAGAAATGTTTAAGAAGCAGAAAACCCCTAGGAGTATTCACCAGAAACATCACAGAAGTAGGAGAAGACACCATCCTGTCATCATGGCCCCAGGGAAGGTGGGGAGAGCACTGGAATAACAACCACACCCCACTACACGACTACATATAACTACCATCCTCACACCCTTGTGGTCACTCTCCCACATAAGGCATGGGTAAACCTGAATCGACTGTGATCAGGCTATGGAGCCTTCAGTAAAATCAAACATAAAATGGGCCTTACAAACTCACCATTGTGGTCCTGTGGCAAAGGAGATCAGACAGCTCAGCATACACTGACTGTCTTCTATATGGTCCATCAGAGGGAGCAAGCAGTCTGAAAGACTGCAGTTATATTGATGGATCTACTCTTAAATGGTTGGAGGAGTCGACTTTCTGAAGTCATAGGCAAGAAAAGAAAGAACTAACAGTGGCATCTATTAGCAAAATAATAAATGCTATTATTAAGAACAAGGCCCAGCTGTCATAGAAGGTTTCCTACAAAGCACTTGAAAAAAGGAGCATCAGCTAAATAAAATGAACCTATTCTCCGGCCTCACAGTAACATGGGTGACAAAATCTTAGATTAGGATTTACATTTCAGCTAAGGATCTCAAGGCCCTTTAAAATGAATAAATATAAGTTTAGACAATGGCTGTAACTTTCCTAACGGGGCCGCTGCAGCACATGAACAGGCGCATTTAGATAGCAGGCAAAGCACTTTACGTTCACAAATGCCCTCTTCCATTTTGTTTAAGGCTAAATTACAGTTTAAGGCTTTCTTTACCTTTACAAACCATACAGTCTGTACAAAGAATACCAATGGCAGAATTTCTATTGGCAAAGGTGCACTGTGGATCAAAATGCTTCATAACATTAGTATATATTACATGCTCTGCTACTACAATAATCTGCTCCAAAAGAGTGCTTTCTCCTGAAAAGCCTGAGTGCATTGCACATCACTATCATACACAGAGTGATTTAATCTGATTAGTCAGAAATGGACCAAGGAAAATACATTTTGGAGTTTTGAGGTGAACCATTGGTTGCTCTGGGAAAACTTGCAAGTGTGAAAATACTGGGCAGTAAATAACTATTTCACTTAACCTGCCTGCCCTTCTTGGCAGTTGACAAGGAACATCAAATGTTCAACAAACCAAAAGTATTTCAGGCATCCAAAATCTTCAAAGAAATAGGTACAGCCAGGGAAAACATTTTAAACTCACGGGCAAACCCAACTGAACAACAGCATTTATTCACAAAGTAATAAATACTACTGCTACGACCAGCTCCTATATATTGCTTCTCGCACAAAGGGATTCAGTGTCATTACCTCAACTATGGTCAAAGGCAAGAAGAAAACCCAAGTTTTTCTACATCCCATCAACTCTCTCTCGGCCCCACTTCCCATTCTCAACACCTTCAATTGAACATCTGCTACTTTTCATCAATATATGAGGTTTCATGCTTCCAAGGTGCTAAGAAAAAGAGAAAAATTTCCATCAAAACCAACCATATCCTAAAAGAAAACAATGGTTTGGCCAAAGAGAAGTATTTTCTTAAAATTTGAATCAACAGTTTGAAATTAAGTAAAAATGCGTGTCAGGTTCAAGCATTGTTTCATTATTTTTCTTAAAGAAGGCAGAAACAACAATTTAATCCAAAACAATCAATTTGAAATGAAACTGTTTCTTTTGTTTAAGTTCAAAACTTCCCAGGTGAAAACCAGGTATTTTGGTCCACAATATTTCCAACAAAGATTTTCTTTGACATTTCTTAATTAATTTTCCAATCAGCTCTAGGGAAGGATACATATCTTTCCCTTTTCAGTTTCTTCAGACCGGTGCTTTGGTCTGTTCTTTATGGGATGTTTGAAAGCTTCGTCATTCTGAGAGCTTTATTATCTTCTTCATTTTTTAGTTCAAATTTATAAATGAAGCCAAGACCTCTTGGCTTTGATGTTCTATAAATTAATGACTAAATAAATAGCTATCAACCTCTCATTTTTTCACTCAGCATTAGAGTTAGAAACAATTTCAGTGTCAGGAACATTTCATTTATAAATTTGAACTAAAAAAAATTGACTGTCTCTGAGCAGTGTACAAGAAGGTTCTTAACGGTCTGCAACCAGCAGCTGTCTCGCAGATTTATTTTTTATGTGTTTAAGCAAATGTGTATATTTTTAATCTAGCTTCCAAGTCTGAGCAGCATTACCCAGAGGTATGAGAGATGCCAGGAAGCCTGCCCAAGAAAAATGGATGAAAAATGTAACCTAATTTGTAATTTGGACTATCAATATTCATCAGAGTTATTTAACATATGGTTACGGGACAGGGTTCGCCTCTCAGCAGCTATAGTAGACATTACAGTTGGATTGAGTGCCCCTGAGCCATGCAGACGAGGTGGACTGATATAACATAGCTTTACCGACAATCCAAATCAAACAGCAAAGGACAGGAAAGCACTACAAAGCACCTACCATTCACATTACTCGCTCAATCCTGTACCCCATTTATTTCGCGGCTTCTACTTTTCATAAGTTAATTATGTTACTTCACCCTCATTAACATTTGCAGCAATTACTTGTGGGTTATTTTTGCAACACTTCATTCCTTGATGCCCCGAAGGCTACCGAAAATACGCAGGACTTGCCTCTGTGGTCTCTAGCTTGACACAAGTCAACTGACTTAGTGAGCTTTGAAATTGCCTATTCCTTACTCCAGTGGTCTTGGAACTTAAGGGCGCTTGCCTCTTTTCTACCTCTGTCAAGGGTCTGTTTAGGCTTACGGCTTTAACTTGTGCCAAGCCTACGGACTACAGGTCCCCAAGTCCTGTTATTTTCCCTGCATGCATTACAGCAAAGCACAAGTTATTAACACTTCACATTTTTACCCAAAGGCTACAAAAGGAATCTTCACTTTTCAATTTCACTCAGGACCAAAGGAAAAAAAAAGCAGTCACTCATTTCCATTTATCATTAGCAGCTACTGAATATTTAAGAGACTGTCATGCTTTTAACAAGTCATCTTTATATTTAGAAATATTGACAAGCTGCTCTTGCTAGGAGTTTAGAAGGTGATGCCAACAGGGCACTGTTTCTTCAAAATGTTTATGTTCATCGAAAGGTTACGCCTCCTGAAACTCGGGTCACAGGTAGTCTAAGGATCTTTTCTATATGTTAGCTGCTATGAGTACATTTCAGAGACCCTCCACTAGCATAATAAACAACATATTTGCTCTATGTGCTATATTCATCTGTTTTTAAATAAATAAAAAATACCCAGAGATCAGGTTCATTTTGCACACATTTGGTGAAGTATACCCACTTTTTTATTTTAGACACTTGGTTACGTTGTGCTCCTTCCTATAATTTGATGCCAGGTTTTCACTTTTTCGTCTCAGGATAAACAATAATATTGTGAAATAAAAATGGGTTTGATTCTCAAGTTTCTGAAAATACACCCTGCCCTCTCCGTGCTATTTTTGCTTGCAAATAAGAAGTTTCTCCATATGCTTTCTTTGATCGTTTGTGCTATTAATTATACCTATATACATTCTACATAGTCAATAATTGATGAAGCTATCGATATTTTCCTAACAGAGAAGTACTTACACTGCCTCTTTATGACAGACTGTTTGAACCGGTAACAAATTATCCAATTTGTGCATCATAAACGAGGTTCAAAAGCCCTGCTCTATCAGGTAGAGAGAGAAATACTGTTATCTTGGTTGAGAAAATGCTTGTACTAAAAATTCCCATTGCTTTTGGCAGGAATTCATCTTAGCAGATGTATTCTTTCTATTGGGCACCATTTGGCTCAATTATTCTTAATGTTTAATGGCAGAATAATTGGACCAAATGGTAATATATGCTGCAATAAAAGTACTTGCATCAACTGTTTTAATTGCTGGATCCTATAACTACAGCATTAAGCCTTTTACTCTGGACTACTGACATTTGACAGACAGAGGTCTTTAGATGTTGTTTTCCTAAATCTCTTGCTCAGTTTTCACAGGGGCAAACTAAACAAATGGCCAGTCTCAGCTTTCCTACCAAACGGGGCACGTGGGACAAGTAAAAAAAAACAAATTATGGAAATCACAAGATTGCGAAAATAACCCGATCTGCAGAACCCCAGCGGGCAGGCTTTGGTTAGCAGGAGTTGAGGCACCCCAAACAATTACACTCATAGACAATGAGGGTTGAAGGGACCTCAGGAGGTCACATCCAGTCCAACCCCTGCTCCAAGTAGGACCAGCTTCAACTGCATCAGCCCAGCCAAATATTGAAGATATTAGAAGAAATTGATCTGATGCATCCTATGGTGTTAGCAGGTAGCTCAGTTTTAGGGACAAGGGGAAATAATGACTTCTATTTAGTAAGGGGCCATCCTAAAGTCCCTACCTGGACAAAGCTCCCTAAGCACCCATGACTCTAACATGAAAACATTGCCCAGCTGTGAAAGTTTAGGGCTAAGGCAGAGCACAGGATTGGGTAATTTAGTGGTCTACTCAGCTGTCTTTGCAGCACTTCCTATAGGTTGCAGGATACAAAAGGGAACGTGACATGTAAATGATCAGGTTATAACACGTAATCCAGGGAGAAACTGTCCATTGCTGTAGCATCAGGGTGGCAACGTGGCACAGCCCAATGACCAAGGGCTCTTTTCTGGTGCATGGGAAACACAAGCTTTATTCCCAGTTCTGCGACTGACCTGCTGGCATGACTTTGGGCAAGTCATTGCACCTTTAGGACTCTTTCCTCTCCATTGCTTTGTCTGTCTGGTTTGCTTAGATCAATGTTCCTCAGGCAGACATGTCTCTTGAGACCACCTGATACAACAAGGCCTTTCTTGCCTCCATTGGGTTCTGTAGTTGCTCCTGGAAAAGAAAACAAATAAATAAATGAAGAGGAAAAGGGAGAATGGGCAAGGAAGAAGTAGGAGTGTGAGTCAGGAGACAGACAATTACAAAAGCTAGGCCTTGAGGTTGGACTTGGAAGAGACGAGTTAACTGTGCCCATCACTCAGTACATAAGGGAAGTTGGCAGTAGGTGCAAAGAAACAGTGGGCTTGAGTGCCCTCTTACACCCTGGTATTAAACCAATGTATTTCCATTGGCTCAAGTGCAGTCATTCTTGACTGACAGTGGTGTCAGAGGCTTGGAAACCAGGCAGAAGACAAAGCGAGTAAGTAGGAGGATAGAATAAGATGAGGTAAGAGAAGTAGGATTGAGTGAGGGTGGGCTGTGAGTGCACAGACGATTTATCTGCTCAGAGGGGAATTCACCTGGACTGTAAACTCTCCAGGAACTGGCATGTGTTTCTGCTACTTGTCTGGACAATGCTGGGCACAAACCGGGCTCTGATCATTGACTTGACTTTCCTAATTGCTACCATAATCTGAATAATAATACCTTTGTCGTGGAGCCAGAAATGGCCAGGAGCCGGCCAAGAGACGAGGAGCCTGTTTTCTTTCTGTTTTCTGAGAAATTCTTAAGAAATCAATTGTGCTGGATTTTTTGTAAAGGGAACAGGAGATATGAGAACACCACAGATGGACAGACTGGCACAACCTATATCCAATTCCTCAGGCTTACTGCCCTGTTCAACCACAAACACTGCCGGCTGCGAGCCAACATCCATGGTCACTCATCATAACCTCCTTCTTGGGTATAATCCTTGTTGAAGGGGGTAAATGCTTGAACCACTGGGAAAGCTGGCAATGCCCACCTTGTGAGGATAGCAGCATAGGTAACAATGCATATGGCCCATTTGAGGGGTCACTAAATACTGCCAGGTGTGGCAGATTTTGATAAGACACTTGGTTTTACTATCATCATCTAATACAGAGTAGGTAGTATGAAAACCAGACTGAAGAAAAAAATGCTACAGGGAATTAATTAGGGGGCAGGAAAGATTAAACAGAGAAGAAGTAATATTAAAGTGATGCATTTTTAAAGCTTTTCAATTAGTTTATAATCGCAGGCATCCAGCCAAGTTTCAACGGCACTGACTTTTCATCAAGGGACGACTGAGAAGACTGCCAGCCACTATGGCCGAAAACAGCCTCTCTCGTGGGTGAAGAGGAACCAAAACCTGGAGATCCTCCTACTGTGGTTCAGTTGTTTGCCACTTCTCTTCCCAGGGCTTAGAGTAACAGCTCAGTCCAGCTTTTAGCCTTCACTGGCATGTAAGTAGGAGTCTGGATTCTGCATTGTTACAGTAAAAACAGCAAGTGTGCTCAATAAAGCATACTTACCATTATTTTATGCATGCAAGTGTATTTATATGTTAACACATACACATTTAGGACAGGGAGAATAATGCATATCTAATGCACACGGTTTTAATTGAACAGGTAGGTATTAGGGCTGTATGAAACTTTGGTCCCTGGTTCGATTCAGCGGAGGTTCGGCTCAATTCGGTGGTTGAATCTCCAAATCCAAATCGAATCAGAGGACCCTTTAATATCTCTGAATTGAATCGGAACCGTCCGACTCAATTCAGAGAGATTCGGATTCAGCGATTCAGACATAGACAGAGATTTAAATGTTTTTTCTACATACCGCTATGTAGTAGACAGCTCATGAACACTGCGATGGTGGGGCACATTCAGTGTCCCACAGAAGCATGGGGGGGTCCCCAGCATGCTTGGCAGCAGGCCCATAAGTGGACCAGAAGCACTTCCAGTTCACTTCTGGGTCCACCAGGGAGAGCACAGGGGGGCCCCCCCATACTCCCCGGGTCCGCAACTGTTGACTCCTGGGTCTGGGGCAGCACCTGGGGACTCCCCATGGCCGATCACTGAGCCTGGGGGCAGGGGGTGGGCAGTGCACTCCCAGGCAGACCTTGAAGTGGACTGGAAGTACTTATAGTCCACTTCTGGGTTCACTGCTGAGCACGTGGGCACCCCCCCATGTGCCTGTGGGACACTCCATGCACCCCAGCATCACATCATTCATGAGCTACGCCTGGTACCCTCGACGTATGTAGAAAAAACATTTAAAACTGAGTCTATGACCGAATTGCTGATTCTCTGAATCAGCATTGAATCTTCAGATTTGGATTTGTCCAAATCGAATCAGGGATTGTGATCCGAATCAAATCACTGTCCCCAATTTGGGCTGGATCTGAATCGAATAGGGCCCACTTCGCATAGCCCTAGTAGGTGTTTGGTTTTGTGTCTGGTTTACAGATAAACAGCAGAACCAGTCGGAAGCCGATAGTGAGTGTTGGCAGGAAGAAAATTCCAAAACTTTTTCAGTGAAATATTCATTAGCAAATGTTGATTGCTTATTTAATAAACAGCCTCAGAAAACTTTGTGGTTGAAAAAAATGCCTCGATTTTCTCAATTTGAACATCAGCATACTTAACATTTTTTACCAAAAAAAATGAGGTTTGAGTTTTTCAATTTCAATTTTTTCTTGAAAAACACGTATTTTCTGGGAAAGTTTTCATTTAACCCAAAACCTAGATTCTCATCAGAAACAATATAAAATTTTCAGCCAGCCCTCAATAGCAAATGATAGGAAAGGATGGGAAATAATTCATTTCACAAAGTAAATTTCACAGGTGCGGTCAGACTAGCAATGAGTCTGTACAAAGGCTTCTCCTTGGAAATGTAGCCCTTAGGGCATTACGAACAGAAATGTTGCTCGTCAGACTTAATAACTGTTTGATTTAGATTTGGGTAGTTCAGTACCAGACAAGGGGATGTCTAGTCAAACCACTGATAGGGTGTATTATACAGGAACGGACTTTTCTCAAAACTAATGAGATACGCCTTGCACCAGGCTAGAATTTCCCCTGGTTTTAGATATTTCTTCAGTTCTAGAAATAGTAAGATCAGCAGATTCCCAGAGCACTGTGCAGGAAAGAAGACAGTATGTTCAACACCACCTAATCAGCTGAGATTTTGAAGACCAGCTTTTTCAACAATGGTCTTAATGTTCATGCCAACAACTCTTTCTGAAGCAAAAATAAAGACCTGTTGAGGCCAAGTTAAATATCTACTCTGAGAATATGCATAGTTAAGCCTAGCCTGGAAGCTCTTTCATGTCACCAAAAATGTCTCCTACTTATTCACATTGTTTTACTTGCTTGTGCTGGTTTGAAAATTCTCCAGGCTAACCTGTGTTCACGGTTTTGTCAGGGCTAGTGTAGGGTGGCTGAAGTTGCTGTTAAATGTACCTGTCTTTAGAAAACGGTCTTGACGTCATTAACAGTACCTTCAACAGTATAGTGCACCGAGTCATCAGCAGGTGTAGAAAGGAGCAAGCCTGATCCACTTCAATAGAGTTATGAAGTTGACATGAATTTGAGATTGAGCCCGTTACAGCTATGATCATAAATGCCAGACTGGCGACGCGTTAAAAAGACAGCTTTCAAGAAGCGTTCATTGTCCATCCAGTGAAAAATGCATTATATTAGGCATTGAAAGTCAGCTTGGAAAGGTTAGGCCTATTGCTGGCCAGCAGAATATTAATAATTCTAGTTAATATGCAGCATGAAATAATGGGTTGGAAGGAGTAGCTGAGAGTGAAACCCATTAAGTTTAAAGAAGAAACAAGCTTATTGCCAATTTTACTGAAAGACAGAAGCCATGCAAAGTCTAAGAAACCTTGTGATGAAGCAGCGCAAAGAGACTGGGATTGCTTCCCGTCAATGCAACAATCCTAAGCCTCTGCCATGATCAGGAATGGGAGTTTTCATGGAGTCAGAGGGCTGGAAGGGACCTTATGGTTTCACTGCAAACTACTGGAAGTAGTTACTGCTGATGAGCTGCTGAGATTCAGTTTAATTGTGAGCCACCTGCTCTTTGTATCAAGCTCAAGACTAGGGGGGAAAAAGCTTCAGTGGTGCCGCACAGCTGGTACCGAAGGCTGTGAAGGCAACACACATACTCGTTCTGAACTACCCGCTCTGCAGGCCCGTTTTACAAGAGGCTTACGCACAGCATGAGGGCGGTTCTGTTGCACAAGCAACAGACAGCTGAACAAAGGGGACCGCACATGAAAGTACCACCATGCAGCCGCAAACAAGGACTTCTCTTCTCCTGCTGTCTTGCTTTCAGATCTACACGGCATCTGGGAAAGACTGGGCTAGCGGCTCGCACGGCGTTCTAACGAACCACTTGAAGAGCTCGCATTTACCCATGACAAATTAAAACGGATCGTGTGTGGGAGTCGCAGTCCTGGCAAAAAAAAACAAACCATTTTCAAAGGGCAACCTTGGAAGAGTAGATCTGGGAACTGCATGGGTAAAAAATACTGTCACCATTGTCACGCCAGAACAGACTGACTTCGGTAGACACAGCACCTGAACTAGCACTAGTTTTGCAAACAGTGATTTCCATGAAGGCTATAATCCAGAGGAGAGCAGAGCAATCAATAGATGGATAATGTTAAGGAAATGAATAAGACTGAAGTCCACAGGATAAACCATCCACATGCAGAATTGAACGGCCAGGATTTTAGCATGCCATTGTTCTCCGTGTTTTCTGTTTGATGAAGGAGCATTACGAATTCTGGACAGAGGCCTGAAAGTGCCAGTCTTGTACGCATTGAGGTAATAAAGAAAAGCTTCAGTCTGTTGCAGGTAGCATTCGTTATGTCTGGGATGATTCCCTTCCTGCCGTAAATACTCTCTGAAGCAGATTTAAGAACTGATTGCCAGATGTTCGGTGGACAAGCTTTGGGGGTGTGCAATGTCAAACATCCCGACTGGGCTATACACGACAGTGATGGAAAATTAAATGTAAACCAATTTATTGCATCATTTGCATTGTGCTTTGCAGATGTGTATTCAGGTTACAAATTAAGAGGGCACCAGGAAGAGCGTTTGTAAGTAATGGGAAAGCATTTGGGATCCTGGTACGGGAAGCTGCTGGTACTAATGGGTTTACAGTTTAGCAGAGAGTTCACACACACGGACTCTGGCTGGACGTATGGAGGAGAGAAATCAGTGGGCAGCCAGGTTAGGAGAGAACGTTTTTCTAAGGAGTAGGAAAATTATCTTAGCTTTGCAACAAGCTTGGCTTCTTTGGAGAGACACTGGCAGTTTCCACTGATGGGAGGCGGAGTGGCTCCTTGGGTATCTTGGAGACCTCGGTAGGGTTGGATTAGTACAACTCCACAAGGGAGCGTGGCGGAGGTCTGAAAAGCATGACCTTCTCTCAGCTGTAGAGAAGAGGGACCTCTCACCCCCTTTGAAGGAATTAACGTACCAGCCTGCTGGACCAAACTTTCCAAAGGGCCCGATACCTCCCAGCTTCCCTTTGTTCCTGGTGGCTTCTCTGGTCCACAAGAGCCGAGTGCTTCACAGGTGCCTAGAGAACAGCTGAGCTCTTCAGCCTTATTTCTGAAGCTAACAGAGGAATCAGTATTTTGTCTCTTCTTTCTCCTCTCCCAAAATTTGAAGCCATCTGTATTCAAGGCAAAGTGGCTTTCCAGGATGCAGCCCAGCTCCGTTTGCTGTTGCTGCACGTCCTACCTTTTGCTCGGCACTGGTCGGTGGAAGGGAGAGAGAAAACAAGCCTTTGGAAGCTCAATAATATCGCTGCTATTTTTGTGTTGAGATACAGCGTGGATCCCTCCTGCTCTCTCCTCCTGTTGCCTGTTTTTACTAGACAGGGTCCCCCACAGCCACGGATATTGCAACGGCAGGAGATTTAACACCACGCGGCTCTTAATATGCTTCAAACGATGCTCCCGATCCTGTCAAGACGGCGTCGCTCTGGGTAAGCATGCAGAAAGTCTAAGGCAGGACACTGAGTGCCATTTAGTTTGTGAACTGTGTCACCAACAACCCGCAGAACAGAGCTGGGGAAGGAAAAGGGCTATTACTAGAAGCAAGTGGCCATGGGAAGTGGAAACACACAGCGAGGCAGGGAACATGCAAGACAAGAGAGGTCTCATTTCTTTGGGCAGAGGCAGATTTAACCTCTCAAAGCCATAAAGATGGCTGGAGAGCAGGGAGATATTTTAAGGCACAGCATTGGAAATGAGCCCTTATTGTCATACAGCTTTTAAGGATACAGAACGTGGAATACGGTTTAGCACGTGTTGCCATATCCAGGTCTCAGAAAGTTATTCTACAGCTTGCGTTATACAGACGTGTTTAATCTTTGCCTCAGATCCAGTTTGCACTAGGTGCAAGACCCTGCAGTAAGAGCAAACCTTGACTCCAATGGGTTTTACTTTTCTGCTTGTTTTGAAAGGAGAAAACCTTCTCATTACTAGAAAACCAACAGACCTACCTTTTCTCCCCAGCTGCCTCTGTAGCTCTAGAAACACCAACCCCTTTTCTGAAGCTTGGAAGACTTTATTTTTCAATGGATCAGACGCTTGTGTGGCTAATAAGAATATCCACTGTATCGCTAGTTTGGATAAAGTACGGTAAGACTTAAGCCTTTGCACTTCAAGACATAAAGCAGGCACTAACTTCCTTGGGTCTGGAAGACTTTTCTCCATAATTGTCCTGTATTTAAATGTTAATTTCTTTGTGGCCGAGACTTTTTAACCATATATCTGCGCGGCATCCAGCTCCAGTTGTGATCGGGGCACTCTCTGTCCCACTGTGCAAATACAAAACTACTGTAATACAAAGCTCCATAAATGCTCTATGTCACGATGGGATCTTCGGACCTTCTCCTGAATTGACTGGGACTGGTTACCAACAGGACTTGATGGAGAGTGCTGGTCCCAAGCTCAAGGGCAGTTTCTGTGCTGCTCCAAGGGTCTGGAACGGAGCGGCTTTACAAGGAAATATTTGCTGAAGTGCCCTCTCGCCTCCCCTGGGCTTTGGGGTGAGACGAGTGGGCTCAGTATCCAATTCTAAAGAGGCTGCCACATGCAATTACAGAGGAAGAGTCTTGAAGGACGCAGTGACAAAGCCATGAGACATCTGAAATAAACTTAAAGGGAACAGCTTTGTTTGGCTGTGTGGCCTTTCGCTGCCCTGCAATTCCTTATGTCGATTATAATAGAAAGCTCAAATTTCTCATTTTCCCATCTCTATCTCTAGTGTGATGCAAAACCTCTTACACTTGATCCCTCTGAGCCTTGCTTTCCCAGATTCACTCACAGATACTTTGTCACTGTCACCTTTTGGAGGCTGGCCTGCTGTGTGTTTGTGCGTGCGTTTGCATGCATGCACACCGACTCATCCGGGAGATTTGTTCTGGTCAAGAATCTAGGCTCCAAGTCTCATCATTTTGCACTTCCCAACAGCATTGAATTCACAGAATAGCCTACTTCTGTCATTTGCTCCCTGACGTCCTGCTTCGCTGGGTTTCAAAATCATATAATTTCATATCATTCAGAGCCCGGTGCCAAAATGTGCCACCACAACCCTCTGCTCCGACAAGGGGGAGAGGGGGCCCGGATCAATCGTGTCCCATCTTGGGGGACATAGGAGAGGGAAGTTGACTCTACTGTACTATTTCTTTTTCCCCTTGACAGTGGAGATTGTCCTCCCTCCTGCCAGGGCCTAGCTCCCAAGGGTTGAGAGAGATGGGGAATGGGTATGGTGAATAACTTCCTAGCCTCATGGGAACTCCCTGAGAAACACCTCGTGGACTCGCATGGGTTTGGGTGAAGCCCCCTTAGGCAATCACAAAACTCCACCTTTAACAGATCCTGGCAGGGAAATCTCGTGCTGAGAAGCAAGCATTTGCTTAGCATGAAGGCACAGGGGTATCTGCAGGTGGCCAGGAGGCTCTGCCCTGTTCAGGGGAGAGGCCTACCTCTGCAAGAGATGATCCAGCTTTCATGTTACCAGCCAAGTTGCACCTCTCCATGGAAATACCCAGAGGAAGGGGAAAACCAAGCAGGACATTCCAGTACATCTCCGCTTGCAACTCCATCGCATACGGGGGTGGGCTCTCCTTGCCCTGCTGCCAATCCCAGGAAGATAGGAAGAAGTGACCTTCCTCCCTTGTTCCTCACAATCCAGTCATTCCTTCCAAACTGCTTCATCCGCTTCTTTGAGCGGCTTGGATCCTGACAAAAGCATCCTGGCACCCTTGTGAACGCTCTGCCCTAGCTGGGCTGTAGGAAAAGCCCTCAAATGTTCCTTCAAAGCAGCCTACACAAATGCTTGATGGCTGCTGACTTTGGACCGTAGACTTGACCAATGTTGTGTTGAGAAGCCTCCTGCTCTCTTATTCCCCACAAGCCATGTACAATGGTTGAGAGCAGGACAACATGCATTTTCAAATGCTCAGAAGCCACGGGAATGGGCAGGACATAGAAATGTCAATAGGTAAATCGTGACTTGGTCCAGGTCTGCAGTGGAGGTGAATATAAGGTCTTGAGAGAATCAATTTCTCTCACATCTAAGCAGCTGTCTCTGTTTGATGAATAACGTAACAGGAGAAAACCCAGGTGAAGGTCTAACATTTTCCCCCTTTTTTTCTCTTTTTTTAAACTTAATATTAAGCTTCATGAAGCTGTGAAAGTTTCAGGATTCTGCCAATGGTGCATCTGCTTCCTGATGAAAGGAACCTGACATCAAACTGACTACAGCTGGGCTGGAAAAAGTTTTAAATAAATGTGATCAACGCAAGTTTTGCACCGAAGTATGAATATACATACACTGATTTCCTCTGGGTGACAGGCAAATCCTGTTATTTTACTTATGAATGGGCCTCATTAAGCAGGGAAAAAATTGTTGGTGCAACCTGTTCCCTTTTAAATTAAACATGTTAAAGTTGATAGATACTCCTAATTCTCCACTCTGCCTTTTATGCAGTGCAATAACATTGTTCATGTTGTTGGGATGTCTTGAGTTTGCATAATCTGATTTTCATTTCCTGACAGCTGCAGATCATTCTTTGGTAACTAAATTAAAAGCTGCTTCTCTCAAGAATAGTTCGTCTCTCCAGCAACACCACCCTTTGAAAAAAAGATGTATAGACACATAATGACTATCTCCAGTAAGAGCCAAGCATTTCTACTCTATGTAGCCTGCTCTGCCCACTTCCTAGCTGGACTGGACTCACAGGGAGCTCTTCCTGTTTTATATCATGCCATCAACTGTTCACCAGGGTGCCCTGGGGGAAAACCAGAAACAATGGCCACAAACTCCTGGAAGATAGTTTTAGGCTGAACATTAGGAAAAACTTCTAAAACTTCATAACTAGGATGTCCAGACTATGGAACAAGCTCCCCCCAGAGGTGGTGCAGTCATCTGCCCTAGAGGTCTTCAAGAGAAGACTGGAAGGTCACCTGGCAGGGGTCATCTGACCCCAGATGTCTTTCCTGCTCATGCAGGGGGCTGGACCCGATGATCCTTCAGGGTCCCTTCCAGCCCTATGATTCTATGATCAACCTCTTGGCTACCTTCACAGTTGAATCTGTCTTCCTAAGGATTTGTTGGTACCAAAGGTACCTTTGGGACTCAAAATTCCCATCTGGTGCTTAATCTTTTGAACTCTGCTGCAGAGGGGACCATCGTGTATGTGTGGCAGAGATAGGAGGGGGTGCAACACACCTTAAGAAATGCAGCTTCAGCATCCTTCTTCCATTCTTCCTCAGTTCTTGTCTGTTTGTCCTTCAGATAGTCCATTTCCCAAGCTAAGTACAGATGGTCAAAAAGCCCAAGGCTGAATCAATTCAGTCTTCGCAGGTTAGTTTAAGCTGCGTAGATTGAACCGATAAGTGAGTGAACAGACATTCACTGTTGATTCCAGAAATGCAGCTACATGCCAGCAGTGGCCCAGGCCAGAACCTGGGGGGCACTAAAACACACAACCCTGCTGGGCTGGAGCAGACAGCTTGGGCCACAGTTAGCCTGCCTATCCTGCAAGGGAGGAGAGGCTTCTGGGGGAGATGCAAAGCATCCTGGGATGCTGGGGGGCTGAATTAACTTGAATCTGGAGGGGATCTGAGACAAAAGTTCAATAAACCGATTTAACCTAAATCAGTTCAGTCTGATACTACATCCATCCAAGTTTATCTTAAACTGGTTTCAGCCATTTTGAAAGCAGTTTATGTGCACTGAACTTCTTTTGTGTTACAGATTTGAGCTGGTTTCTGATAACTTTTACTGATTTATGTGTCATTTCTGTCTCTAGCTCCAGAAACTGGAGTCACAATATGCTCTGCTCATGAAGTTTTGGACACTGAAAGCCAACACATCTGTTCCAACCTATTTCTAGGCTTCGGTAGAAATTTCATGAGACTGAAATTTCAACCCAATACTACCATGAGGCTGTAGAATCGGCCCAGGTGATTGAGAAGAGGGGAAATTTACTGAGATACAGCAACCACAGCTAACATTTTAGCTCTGGGCAAACAGACTAATTTCTGGCACCTCACCCCAACTCTTCCCTCCTGGTTCTATGCAAGTTGCTACACCTATGGTGGACAAGTGATGGCTGCAGATTAGGGAGCACAGGAGTGAAAAGTGGACAGATACATTCCCCGTGCATTTTAAAAAGGAATGCAAGCCAGAGAATCCTCCAAATGCGACAGCCTAATTGCTGCAACAGGAGATGAACAAAATCAGTAGTGGTGCTCATTGGAAGGCCAGATACTGTGCCACCTCCGAGATGAGGATGACTTGGCTGGGATCTCTGCCTGACTCTTGACTCGCAGCAACATGTTGTTGTAAGGTTAAGAATTTTGCATAATAGAAGCTATTCTCACGCTTAAAAAGGCACGTGAACGCGAGTTAAGAACATCAGCTGCCGCCTCACAGCTTTTTTGCTGGAAGAACTCTAAAGACATCTAGTCAAATGACTGACCACAATGTCAGCCTAAGAGGAGCAATAGTTGCAATCAGGATGAGACCTACAGGCCTTCAGTTTGAAATGTCAAGACCTCTGGATTAATAAACCCTTCAAAGAAAAGATTGAGCGTGACTTACCATGGCTTGCTTTACACACACATTGGCTTGTACATGCTCTCAGCTGGCTTTTTCCGGGCTGGCTGAGCACTGCATAATGCTTGAGACCTGATTTGGGGAACATTTACAATAAGAAGCTGTTGAAGTGGCACTTGTAGCGACTTTTATGGAACAAAACAACTGCTCAGCTTCCAATGGAGTGCACAGATCACACTTAACTAGGCCTCTAAATATACTCTAGCGGCAGCCTGGCCACTCAGTGATCCTCGGGTGTTTTGGGGCAGTAAAAATACCTCTTGATCTGGGAACTATAAACTGGAGCCTAAAGCATACACGAAATTTTGTTAGGCCATGACCCCTTGGCAATTAAACTGAGATTTATTTCTTTTTGGTAAATTTGTCAAAAACATGTTTTGCTCATCCGGAATCTATGTATTTCAGTGGGAGTTTTTTCCTCCTAGGGTCAAATCCCAAAGGCCCAGATTAAAAAAGGGCTTTAAAGCTTCTAATTCCCACTGAACTTGCTGAGGATCTAGGTCCCCAGAATGGTACCTTAATACTTTTTTTTTTTTCATCTGGCTTAAAACTGCACAAGGGGGAGGTCTGAATTATGCCATGAACTGGACTGTTTTTGGCATGTTTTTGATCATGTAGTTGGGGGTGGGCAGATGTAGTTAATCAGCTGATTAACTTGCATATACACATATAATTACTGACTTTGATACCATATATTAGATACAGAGTGATCTTAAAAAAAAATCTTTACCATATCATGTTATTGGTTCCTCCATAGAAATGTTTCTATACTCCCATGCCACACCCAAGGGGTGTCCATCCCGACAAGAAGCAAGGGGGGCAGGAGTGTCCGAAAGCCCCCCTGGCTCACCAAGGGCGTCCGGGGATGCCTGCTTGCCAAAAAGGCGGCGTACGCCCGGTGGAAGGGGGGTGAAATCTCCAAAGAGGCGTATACCTCCTCTGCTTGGGCCTGTAGGCGAGCTGTTAGGAAGGCCAAGGCGGACATAGAGCTCGGATTAGCGTCCAAGATTAAGGATAACAAAAAGTCCTTTTTCAAATATATTGGGAGGATGAAGAAGGCGCCGGGTAATGTGGGACCCCTGCAGGATACGCTGGGCAATCTGGTGGTTGCATCAGAGGAGAAAGCGGACCTCTTTAACCAATTCTTCACCTCCGTTTTCTTGTGCAGGGACCGGGACTTCCCTGCTGTGATAGAAGCCGGACTCGAGGGGATCGCCTTCAGACCTCAGGTTGGGGAGGAC